>NW_011888783.1:16862708-16905621 GCF_000151845.1 Pteropus vampyrus | reverse complement strand
AGGAATATCTGCTTCTATGAGGCCCAGGGTCAGCATGTACATCCCCCACTTCAGATAGAGGAGCACCCACGGCTATTCAGATTGGCTCTTCAGAGGTTCATGGAGGACAGGGGTCAGCCTGCCCTTTGCCAAAGAGGGAGGAGACTTGGTGAGCCCTGCCCATTCACAAAAAGTAGAGATTCAACAAGGCTTTCTGTTATTCTCTTAAAAGGGATGCAGGAATAATAGACCAGCATTCACAAGTAAGATAATATTAAGTTTTCTTAATATTGGCTTCTTCCCTGTAGTTGTTGGGTTAATTTATCCTCCCTATGAAAAGCCCTAAGGCCTCAAGGAAAAGAGATAGGCATCTAGGCAGTCTGAGAAGAGAGCAAACCCACAGAATAGAGTGGGAGGGCAGTCTCACAGAGGAGCAGAGGGCTGTGTTCACAGCAGCAGATGCAAGAGGGAATGGAAAGCGTGGAGAGCCAGTCTGAGCCTGAGAGGGGTCCTCAGCATTTAAAAGCTTCCTCAACTTTTCTACCTAAGATCTAGACTGCTAGAAACCATTCTATTTATTTGCTTCCATAAGCTGCTTGCTCATCAGCTTCAAAACTTTTTCATCCTGGTTTTTCTTCCCTGCTCTCTGTCCCCTGCATAGGATGCTAGCTCTTACACCCAGGTATTGTACTGATCACACGCTCCTGTACCTTTGCATTGCTGCAGTATATCTAGGAAGGAAACTAGTTTGGGGGGAGAGGAGGATCCTCCTCCATGCCAGGCACTGTGCTTACGTGCTACACTTAAATTACCATCCAACCCTCTTAACAAGCCTAGGTACTAGGTACAGTGACTTCAGCTTACCAGAGCTGAGAACACATTTCAAAAAGCAGGGAATCGATCCAAGTCTACAAAAGGAGTGGCCTTTTGTAGCACTAACCTGGTCTTCCACAAAAGGCCACTCCTCATCTGGTACTGTTAAGCCATCCGTTTGGTCCCCCTGACCTGTCTGTTCCTGCCAAGCAAGTCTCATGACAGCTTTCCTACCTTCATGCCTCTCTTACCATTTTTCAACCTACAACACACTATCCTGGATGCTCAGGAAAATCCTCACTGTTCTAACGCACCCAAAGTTTGTCTACTTCATCGTTTAAAACCTAGCTTCTTTCTCCGAGAACCCCTTCAGGCCATACATTCATTCCAAACATCCATTGACTCTCTGAAAGCCCATTCACGTTCTCTCTTCTGTTTGCCTACATATTCAGCAGTCAGGTGTGTGTTGATGCCTCTGTCTGTCCCTTTACATATGCAAATGAATGTCAGAAGTGGACTCTTTATCGATGTGCAGGGTGGTAGTTGGTGGCCAGGGCTGACTCCTCTCTTAGACTGCCAACTTCAAATGCAGGGACCACCTATATCCTGAACATGTAATTTCTTTCAGTGCCCAGAGTGCAGTGAGCATTTACAGAATGTAACAGTTAAGGGTGATGATGATAATGATGATGATAGAACTTGCACAATTGTAGTACTTCTGACCTAAATATTGAATATTCAAATATGATATGCATGATAGGGAAATCTTCATTCAATTCATGTGGCTTTTATAACTTTGTACATATATTATATATAGATGGATATTCATGTCTTATACATGTTTCCAATGTATACAAATCATTCTTCTTACTAAGGAAAGCACTGTAAATCATTTCTCATAAAATAAAATGAAATATGTAAGTGTGTTGGAAAGTTCTGAGGGTTTTCCAAGAGTAGCAGAGTTTGGTTTTCTGATGCCTGGCCCAAAACACCATGACCTTGTAAGTCTCATTTTTAGCACAACATCTCCCAGAGAGTGGCAGAATCAGACATCGTATGTGATCTCAGTACACAGAGCCCTCTGCCACCTGGTAACCCCAGGCAATGTGTTATAAGAGATGAAGGTGCAGCAACTCTACCACAGTCAGCAGCCCCTGTAGTAGTAAGTAGTAATGAGCACTGTGGCTTAAAGTCTAAAACTACCACGCCGGTACTTGCTTTGGAATAGCTTCATTGGGAAGTAGAAAAAGTCTCCGAGTAGAGTCTTACATCTCTACTAGGGAAAAGGAATTGTTTCCAGGGAGCTTGCAGGCCCGAGCAGGAGAGAACCTCCACAGGCCACTCTTCTCTGAATCTCATTTGTCACAGTCCACATTTTTCAGTCAGTGGAATTGCTTATAGTGACAATGATGACGGAAGGTGGCACCAAAGCATGTGAGCACTAGGAGTAAAGGCTTCTTTCTCCTCTGGGTAAAATCAAAGTTTCGAGATATTCCTGAAAGTATTTCCAGAATCCTTTCCCCTCAGCAACTCCTTAGAGCATTCAGCATGAACTGTTTGTTTGTTTGTTTATTTGTTTGTTTGTTTTTGAGATGCTGATATATTTTTGCATGATTATTCATAGACTCCCTTGCCAGAACAGGAAGGCCCAACTGTTGGAACAGTGGGAACTTTTGAACTGATGAGCTCGAAAGATTTAGCATACCAGATGACAATTTATGACTGGGAGCTCTTCAACTGTGTGCATGAGGTAAGCCACTCGATGGAAAGAATAGTAGGTACCGTAGCAATTCGGGGTGAAGCCTGATGGCGTTACTCAATGGCAAATGTTAATATGTGCTCCAATATGGAAACAACATGATCATTTTTAAAATATTGAGTTGATTAATAAACCCTGTCATAAAATCTTTCAGTGTGAAGAAAAAATCTTTAGGACTTACAGTAAGCTATGTTTTCCTGAGTATATTAAGTCAACAGCACTTAGTTTATCATTATATATTTAACAAACCTTCTTGAAGCCCTTCGTATCTATAGTACAAGTCAAACCTTGGTCAGCAATTGTATTCACATTTGCTGACCAGTGTCGATTTGTTTTGACAAATAGAGACGCCTCACTGGCATTTTGATTGAAAAACAAAGAAGTGAAATTGTTTTCTTTTCTTTTCTAGCTGGAGCTAATCTATCACACTTTTGGAAGGCATAATTTTAAAAAGACCACAGCAAACTTGGATTTGTTCCTGAGGAGATTTAATGAAATTCAGTTTTGGGTTGTCACTGAGATTTGCCTTTGTTCCCAGCCCAGCAAGCGTGTTCAGCTCTTAAAAAAATTTATTAAGATAGCAGCCCAGTAAGTATCGTTAGTTTGGGAGGAGAAAAGCGTTTGAGCTGCATTTTCATTTTGTTCTCTCAGACTTTGTGTACCTTACAAAGAAAAGCAAGATATAGGACCTCCTTTTGCACAAGGACCAACCACAGGGGCTTAAGATAACCGAACTCTTGTAAAAGATGAATTGTATCTACCTCTTGTAATATCTGACATCAGTATATAAATTAACATATTGCAGCACTGATACTGGGGTCAAAATCGTGACCTCTTTTTGCGCTGAACTGAACTACTCAGATGAGACTTTGCAACTCCTGCAGTGTAGAGTCCTTCAGCAAAGTTCTCTTGCAGGAAGTTCTGAGAAGCTCGAGTCGGTGTTCGACATGACACATTCTCACCAGTAGAGGGCAGTGGGCACATGCAGGTACAACAGCACATCCAACTCAGCCAGAGTAAAATCGGTAAAATGCATAAAGGCGAGCCAACCTGGTACATGAAAATCATCTCCATAAACATCAGAAAAAGCAAGCATCTTATAAATATTCTATTTAACAGCACTTCATGGGAAACAATTTATTTACTGCAGGGGCCAGTTAGATTTCTCCCTGACATGAATTTAATCTTCTCCTGCTATTTAGATATGCCTGACAACCTCCTGTTTACATTCATGTTTTTGGTATCACCGCAATGCTAAAAATAAAATGCTAAATGTAGCCTGTGGCTGGGAGATTTCTTTCCTTTCTAAATGCAAGGAGCTTGGGCACAGAAAGGTGGGGAGCACAAGCGACCCCAGCTAGGCAATTTTCTTGAGCCAAATAGTTTAGATCCCATACAGAGTCTGATTTCCAGAACTAAACAAAGAAGTAAATGCTGCTTGACATTTTATACCTATCGGCTTGCCAAATGCTCTGAATTACTTTGCCAAAAATTTGAGGGTTCCACAGGATATCTAAATCCTTTGGATTCAAATGCTGGTATCTCTTAATTTGGAAAAGCTGCCCTTTTGAAGAAAGCTTCAGTAAAATGTTGCTTATGAATTTCTGGTTCAGAGTGTAGCCGCCTTCCCTGGGAGCCTGAGCAGCCTTGTTGCAAGGAACAAATAAATGCCTTCACATATTTGGAAGATGATTATGAAAACTGTGACAATATGTGCTTCCCTGTTAAAAGGAGCACATTCTTTCTTCACCTCAGCCTGGCAGTGCTTAGTGCAGCGAGGGGACGAGAGAAGCAATGTGCCCACAAACGAACGATCAGAACCTTGTGGGCCTAATCCTGTTATTTTACAGAGGCAACGTAGGAGAGCCTTTCAAAACCTCAGGAATTTTTTTAAATGTTTTTTTTTCCTTTCTTATCTCTCTTCCTTTTGATTATGTGGCCAAGTAGGTGGATTTAGTTTTGGTATTAATTGGTTTATATTATTTAACCATTATTAAGCTATGTTGTCCTGTAGTGGTGCTATTTACACAGCCCAGCTGGAGAAGATTATAGATTTTTATAAGCAAGATCTACAAGAATGAGACCTAAACCTAGCAGCAGTAGCATGTTTTGTGTGGTGTTTTTAGAGAACTTCAGCATATTCTACTTAAGCTCTTTGACCTGCCCAGAACTTTGTGAATGTTATTGTCCCCTTTTACAGATGAAGAGACTGAAGCATAGAGAAATTTATTGACTTACTTTAGGTAATAAAGTTGGTTGGTAACGGTGACCAGAGCAATGACCAGAAAGGCAGGTCTTCAGTCCTGCATGTTTTCTTTTAAGATCACATAGACAGGACATAGACAGGATCATACTGGCTGCCATCAGCTCTGGTCACGGCGGGGGAGGGGCCTCTGAAATTGCTTTCGGCCCATCCTGAGAGCCACCATCCTAACACAGCAGAGACCTTGCTTGCTTTCTCATGGGTGGAATCAGATACACTGTAGCTTCTCTGAAATCTGTTTTCCGGTTTCCACACAACCATTCAAGAGTCACTCATTGCTACCTGTGCAAGAAGGAGGGGGCAGCAAATGCAACAATTTAGCCTTTTACAAAAACGTTAATCCAAACAGAATTTAATGATCATATTGCCAATTTAGATAAGCACATAGAATTGGGGTAAAGGATTTGTACTTATTGCAAAATAAATTCTTTCTCTTTTCAAGGAGCTGGTATGAAGTCAAGATTCCCCTAACCTCTGCTTTTTAAAATTTAATCCAAGTACCTGGGCTAAATATTACCATTCTAATAAGAATCTCTGGTCTTGTTCTACAATTTTCTTATTCCCAAATACATATTTATAAAAGCTCATAGTGGCATAAGCAAAGATTCAAAATGATCAGCTTCACCACCATCAGTAAAACAAAGAAAATAAGGGTTTTTTTTTTTTTTGGTCAGTGGCTTAGATTTTTTTTCCCCCCTCGGCTTTAACACTCCTTGAGCCCACAGGGATCATGACTTGTAAACTGATATTTTTCAACAGATTAAAAGCACTTTCATGTCAGGTGGAAGTCATGGTGGCCGCAGCATTGATTTCCTTAGTTCTTTCTGAAGCTGCCAGAGGAGGTGCCCAGTGTCAGGCTAAAAGTCTGAATGTCTTCAAGGACATTTTGCCTTCTCTCTTCCCATCCCATGAGATGTTTCCTTCCAGGCCCAACGAGGCTTTTAGTAAGCGGTTGTTATAACAACCCTGAGGGTAGGTGTCTTTAAATTGCTCCGCAAAAACCTGGACTTAGCAGCCCAAATCATCACCTTTCTAAAATTACAGTGAAAAATCAAACAACAGAACGTGTTCTCTCAAGTGGAACTTACACAGTGCACTGAATCTACCTTTGCCTGTTCTCATAAAGGAGACCTGACGAATACTAATGACTGTCAGAAAATAGGACTCTAATTTTTTTTTTATCTCGCTCAAAAGTGGCGTTTTACTGAAACATATGCCTCTTGTTTTTCAGCTGTAAGGAGTACAAAAATCTGAATTCCTTCTTTGCCATAGTCATGGGACTAAGTAACGTTGCTGTGAGCCGCTTGGCACTAACGTGGGAGGTAAGCTTCAGCTGAGATCCAGCTGTGACTTCTGCCTTAAGAATAAAAACACAGGCTCACCAGTGAGCTTTTTGTATAGAAATATCACTCACACTCATGTAACAGTGGAAAAGGGAGGTGACCCGTCTCCTTTTTCTAGTTGCCTCAGAGTGTGAATGTAAAAAGGTATTGTCCTTCTGTGGATGGGGGGAAGGAGGGGACCTCAGCTTCTTGGTCTGTACAATGTAAATAATAATAATAAGTCTAGTTCCCAGGTGTAACACGAATCAACAGCATTGCTTGGATGACTTCAAAGGTTTTGCTCATTGATTCTGTTGTTCTCTGGAATGTCTGCTTACTGCTTTTGCAATAAGCCTTATCTATAATAAAAGAGAGGACAGAAGATCCATTTTTACCCAAGTAGTCATTTTGCTCCTGGGAGAATTAGCCAGAAGGCCAACTGTTTGGCCCAGCTGAGTACTAAGTATCTCTTAACCTCTTGGCAGACCTCTCCCTGTATAGAGGAATAGCAGTTGGCTAGTATTCAGTTTGGGGCAAAAGTTATGCTGGTGCGTTGTGAATTTCGACAACAAATATGATTAGCGGTTTGTGATAGTTGGTCATTCGTGCTAAAGAACATCTTCATTTTTCATTAACTCAGTGCTCAAAATGTGCCTCACCCCTTACATGTGGTATATAGTCAAAGAAATACTAACCGTTAATAGAACATATAAAAATAGACTCTTACTAAAAATAAAAAAAGTACGTGTAAGTGGAACACAAAAAGAGGGCAAGAAGTAGATAACAGAGACTTAATTTGCACTGAGTGCTTGGTGCTTCAAGGCAGCTGTTTGCATCTCTAAGTGTTTTCTGTTTAACATATCCTTCTCCCACTTCTCTCTTAAAACTGTTTTCTTCAAAGGAAACATTGTTTATAGGGCAGGTCTTTACAAGTCCTTCCGTCTTGGTTTTTCTCTTAAAATTCCAGGAAGATGCTGCACACAGCAGCTCATCCTCTGAATATAGGAATGAGGGAATTGGTGAGGCCCGCGTACCATGCAGCTGTATCATCTTCCACCTAGTAAAGGGACAGAATTAGTGCTGCCAATAAATCTGAGCAATGAAGCCACGGCGCAGGCTCACCTGTCCTGGAATCTCTGGAGACCTAGGGTTTCCTCTCAGATAGTCTGCTTTCCCCAACTTGTGTCCAGTGTCTGATCTGCCCACAGAGTCCAGATGAGTTGGTTGAGACAGTTAGAGAAGTATAAAGCTTCACAGGGGTCCAAGAAGGCCTGGCGTAGGTACCACATGACAGCAGCCAGACATTAAGGCTGTAGAATGTGGGAAACACTATTGGAGTCCTTTTCCCTGGTCTAACCAGAACAGTGGAGGCTACTTAGGGTGTGCAGTCAGCAGAGGGAGAGAGCTAACAGGCCAGTTCTTTGTCTCTTTTGGAATTGGAAACCATGAGCTACTGTTTATATCATTATGTGCTGCTGAAAAGAGGAGATTAATCTTTCATTATTTATAAGCCTTTATTTTTTTAAGGTAAAATATACTTATGTCATTTGGTCAGAAGGGCTTTCATTCACAAGATCTTCGATTTGGTTTATTTACCCGTACTTGTCGAGCACCTCCAGGGACTTCCTCTACGACTCCAGTGAGAACCAGGATGGCTGCATGGACAGTGTGGGAGACGGTGTCCGACCTCCAGGAACTATAGAGCCATGTGAAACTGTCCATGAAAAACAAAACAGAACAAAACAAACGAAACAAAAAGGCAGAAAAATAAAGTTAAACCACATGGCAAAGGAAATGGATCAAAATAGAAGGGAAAGACCAATCTGAGATAAAGCAGATGGGAGTAAACCTAGAGCAGTTTCTTAGCCCCAGCAGCACTGGCAATTTGGGGCAGGAAATTCTCTGATAGTCCTGTGCATTGTAAGATACTTATCAGCATCCCTGGGCTCTATCTACTGTATACCAGCAGCACCTGTCACCTCTCTTCACCCCAGTTGTGACAACAATAAATGTCTGCAGACATTATCAAATAT
The DNA here is from genome assembly GCF_000151845.1 of Pteropus vampyrus. Classification (NCBI taxonomy): domain Eukaryota; kingdom Metazoa; phylum Chordata; class Mammalia; order Chiroptera; family Pteropodidae; genus Pteropus; species Pteropus vampyrus. The sequence goes on along the minus strand of NW_011888783.1, from coordinate 16,897,452 downwards.
ACCCCGGAGGTGGGGGTAGGTAGGCTGCAAAATTGTCCCCAGTTTGAGAACCACTGTTCTGGAAGCATAGGGTGTGGATAGATAATAGTTTGAAGACCCACAACATTTTTTTTTTAATTACCATCTGCCCTCCTGCCTTTGACTCAAAAGCCAGCTAAGTCAAGAAGGAGAACTAGCGTGACAGATCTAACCAAAAATGTAATTCACTCCTAATTTTAAAAACGGCCTATGTTCATGGAAACTTATCGCCTAACATGGTGATTTGGCTACTCTGTGTGGCATGAGATCCTTGCATCTCTTGATGCCCATCCCAGCTTTCATCCCTTTAACGATTCCACCTAATCAAGGATATTGGATTTCCCTGAAACTTAATTTGAAAATAGGTGCTAGGAAAAGAAGTTTGGCTTCTTAGAACAAAATAAGGTATTTTACAATGTTTAAATGGGAATATTTAAACTGATTCAGATATGGGAGAGAAAAGAGGAGTTTTTCTGTGGGTGGCAGAGGCCTAGTTTGTGCATCGGTTGTTGACAGTAAACTTAACTGTGCAAAGCAGAGCTGAGCTGGGAACGTCTGAGGCCCATACTCAGCTGATACTTCCATAGACTCAGGATGGAAAATGTCTTGCAGCTCTGTCTAGGTGTGGCGCAGTCAAAGCTTAGGACCTGAGCAAAGTGAGACCGGTAGAGTGAAAGATTTTTCAGTATTGACCCACAGATACATGGGTACCGTCAGCGGTATTGACTCATGCCAAAATATAAAAATGAAATATTACTAATTTGATAGAACTATCAATTGTTGTGGGATAGCAGGGCAGAGAAATCACGTGGGAGAAGTGCTTGTACAGAAAAGCATAGAGCATGTAAGGAGAGGCAATAGAAAAGCAGGCAGGTGATGTGAACGACGACAACTGTGACCTTCATGGGCTGTGTGACTTTAGGCATGTCATTTAAACTGTGAGGCTTCATTTCTTCCATCAATAAAAAAAAAAAAAAACAGGTTTAATTTATTCAACTAAATTTTTATTGAACACCTACTGTGTACCTGACACTTTTAGACACTGAGGGTATAGCAATAAACAAAACTGATAAAAATTTCTGTTCTCATGTATGGTAAGGGAGAAGAAGGGTTGAAATAGGAAATTTCTAAAATGTTTACTATTCTCTGGTCTAAATTCCTAATTGTGGGAATTAGAGTTTGAGGGGGAGGGGGTCGTTCCAAAACATTTGTAAACCGAGAATGTTGTCCTATTATGAATAATCCATTTCCAAAAACATTATAAAAGCAGTAAGACCAAAGTATCCATAGTTAGTTTTGGTTCAATTAGGTTAAGACTTTTAAAATGTGAGTTCTTTATATTCTGAAGATTATCCTCAAATGACAAGACAGATTACAGTGTGGCCTGTCCCAGAGATGTTTGATTAAGAGACAAGAGAGATACATGACATGGTAACACCTGATACCTATCTAGGTACTGAATCTGACATACGAGTGTGGCATTTTCGTTTCATTAACAGAAACTGCCAAGCAAGTTCAAGAAGTTCTATGCGGAGTTTGAAAGTTTAATGGTAAGTGACAGTGGCTCCTTTATTCTGTTCACTGTCTGCATTAATCCAATTTCTGATGAGCTGAATTGAAGTTCTCATTTCGGAAATTTTATCTGTCCTTGTATGACTTTAAGAAGTTTATGATCCTGTTTTAATGCTGCTAAAACAAGCATGTCTGACTAATGAATGGCACCCTCAGGAACTAACTTAAAGAGGACTTATGTCCCACATAAGGTCAATTTGTGTAACTAAGAAAAGCAGTGTAATAGGATCTTTTCCATCTAGCACAGGTTAGCTATGGATTGGAAGCTGCATTTTTCTTGGCTTGCCAAGATTATTTTTCCCCACTGGCTGGGAGGTGTTAACAGACAAAGAAGGAGTGAATGGGGCTTGGCAGGAGAGATAGAATGGTTTCGGAGAGGGCAAGTCGGGACTGGCTATGCAAAGCAGAGGAGGGTGATCCAAACTCCCAGGGAGGAGCAGAGCTTTGGGAGAAGGTCCTCTCGTGGTTGGGGTTTGTTTTACATGTTTCATATTTGCTATCAAAGGAATTGCTCCCTTTGATCCCTATAGGCAAATCTCTCTTTCAAACAAGAAAGGCAACAACAATAACGACAACAAAAGAAATTATTTTCATGTCACACATGAAGTTGTTTTAAAACACAATTTGTTTAATTAAATCTGCCTTCCTTTTATAGCTACACTTGATTCCAAACTACCTGATGGTGGGATGACAAGGCTGGGTGTGTTAGGAGGTAGAGGGGTGGTGTATGTGTCATTAATTGTTAATCATCCTTTCTGTTTCTCTGAAGGATCCTTCAAGAAACCACAGGGCCTACAGGCTGACAGTAGCTAAGTTGGAGCCTCCTCTCATCCCCTTCATGCCTTTGCTCATTAAAGGTAATTCTGAAGAAAATGCACAGGCCAAGCCAGTGATGAGTATGTGGGGGGAAATGAATGAGCCTAATCAGACTGAGCTTTTTGGGAAGAATGATCCCAATCGTCCACCCTCTTCATCCTTTCTTCTAAGCCCCGACTTTTCTGGAAAGGTTGGGAAGATTATAGGAGGAGCAGGAATCCATGATTTGGAAAACTTGATTATGAATCAGAGGGTTGGTTGGGAAATTTTACTAATCCCAGGTAAAGTGCTTTCTAAAGTTAAACACCTAACATAAAAGGAACTATTATCAGCTTTTTTCAACTGCAGTGTTATGCAAATCCTCCATCATAATCTAATGGTGCTATTGTGGTTTCTTAGTATGACATATTTCTGTTAGTGATTAGAATGTGACTTTTATTTCTTTGTAGATATGACATTTACTCATGAGGGGAACAAGACGTTCATTGACAATCTAGTAAACTTTGAAAAAATGGTACGTACAGTATTATAACCTTAACCACAATGTTTTTTAAAGTAAAATTTGCATTTGTACTAATAAAGGAAATAATTTCCATATATGCTGCCATGTTAAAAAGGTAGTTACACATAAAGGAGTTTTGAAATATTTGGTTCAAATTGGCTACCTATTTTAGTCTGTCAGTTCTCTTTTGTGAGACTGAATGGTATTTGTGCCGCGGCTCACAGCAGCAGCTAGCTTTTATACTGTGCGCTTCGTCCTTGGTTGCCTGTTGCTAAAGTGCACAAATGCTCCAGAGTGACATCCATGTTGTTGTTTTGTTGTAAGGTTTGTGGAGCTAGGCTGCCCTAGGATGCCTTTGAAATGTTTGTCTGCTGAGCCTGACGTTAGTGCATGTAGATAAAAAGCGACTCTATAAGCTGAATTTTACTATGGAGTATTAATCTAAATGTGTATTGTTTATTCCAATAAAGTTCACCCAAGTTCAGAGAGGGAACTTGAAAATCTTCATAGCCCAAAACAATTTTTTTTAAATAGCAGATGTGGAACTGGCACCTATTCAATATTTTCCAGTTGTTCCCCTCCCCCTCCCCAAAAAAGCTGTTTTATCTGGCATCAGTTACTTTGCTGTTTAATTTCTAATCTTCGGTGAAGCAATAAAGCAGATCATGCCAAAACCTTTCTTTAGTTACATAGTGCATGTTAATGGAATTCTCCATTGTCTTCTAAATCATTTGACTGTAACGGTGGATGGATGAGGTGTTACAGTGTTATCTCTGTGGGTGAGCATCAAACCCTGGGCTATGGTTTGCAGTGGTGAGTGTGGCATTTGCATGAGAAGCTCAGGACTTGGAGTTCAGTAGACATGAGGTTCAATTCTCAGCTTCATCATTTTGTAGCTGTCCCTTAACTTCTTTATGAGTCAGTTTCGCCAACATAAAATGGGGAGCCTGTCTGCTCCATCTATCTCTGGAGATTGTTGGTGGGTCCAGAATATGTAAGTATTCCTGTAAGCAATGGATTAGTGGTTACCAGAGGATAGGGGGTGGGTGAGGAGGGGTGACGTAGACAGGGGAAAAGGGGCCAAATATAGGGGGCTTGGGGGAAGGCGAAGTGGGTAAAGGGGATCAGATATATGGTAGTTGAAGGAAACTGGACTCTGGGTGGTAATCACACAATCGAATATACAGATGTCAAATTATAATGTATACCTAAAAGTTATATAATTGTATTAACCAAAATTACCCCAATAAACTTATAAAAAAGTACAACCAATTTCTAAATATTAAAAAAAATGGAAGTCTTATTAGAAAATTTATTTTATTTGTATCTTGAAATCCAGCTAGTTTGTATGATTTCAGGAGATTTTGAAACATCCTGCAATAATCCTGTAAGGCTTACACCATTCAGCTTTGGGAATGAATTTATTGCAAAGCCCAGCCTGATAAAGAAGTGAAACAGTTGCTGGGTACTAAGTCCCCATATCTTAAGCTTCTTAAGAAACAGCTCAAGAGTCTAAACTCCTCAAAGACGTAGTATACTAGAGGGCAAGTATTTTTTCAGCTGTCTTCCCCTCTACTCCCCATCCCAACATCAACAGCAGGGGATGAGCATCTCTATTACTGTGTCAGTTTTATAATTCTTTGGTAAAGTAAAAAACATTCTTCACTCACTTATTAGTATATAGAATTAAACATATTTCCTTGATTTCTCAAAAGAAAACCTGTTTTCCAGAAGAGAGATTTTTAGCAAATAAGTAACCAACCTTCCTGATCACTTATGCAGACCGATTGGCTAAGCCAATCACTTGACAATAAAATACACAGACGCACAGAGGCAAAGAAGTCAGGGTTTCCTAAAGCATTGACTGAGCTTTAGAACTTTTGATTAGTAGAGTTAATTAAACAGAACAAATGAGCAGCAAAAATATCCATCAAAGAGGATGAAAGTTGTTTCATCTGGGTTTTTAGATCTTGGTGTCGCAACCAAAACCTGCAAAGGAAAAGTCGAGATTGTACTTGGTGAACATTAAGTCAGTTCCTCTTCCCCATTTCTGAACTTCATGCCCACAGCAGTGGATTCTTGTGTGCTTATCAGTGAGGAGAGAGGTCCTCCACAACCTTCTCTCAGAGAGTCCACTTTTGCTTTAAAGCTACTAAATGGCTAAGAGAGCAGGCCAGCCACAATAAGAGAAACCTAAATTAATGATGGCTGAAGCAAGATAAATGTATTTCTGTCTCACTTGTCCAAATGAGTATGGTGACTCTGCTCCAGGCAGTGATCTAGGTTCCAGGCTTTTCTCTTGTCATTTCACCATCCATGTGGTCCAAGATGGCGGACCACAGGACTCCATTCCAGCCAGAGGGAAGGGAAAGGGAAAGGCAGAGACATGCTTCTTACCCGTGTGGATGTGACCTGAAGTTGCACTTACTACTTGGCTCATACTTTATTGGCAAGAAATTTAGTCACGTGAAAGGGAACTTAGCAGATATAGCCTTTCTTTTGGGTATTCATGTGCCCCACTAAAAATTAGGGGTTTCTATTACTATGAAAAAGTAGGGGAGAAAGGATACTGAAAAGTACTGTTAGTTCTCTGCTCCAACAACTATAAATTTTATGTCATTTGATAAATCATACCATGAGAAAGTTTAATTTTTCAATTGCCCTTCCATGAGTTCGATGTTACTGGAAGCTGAAAAGATTTGATTATGTTTTTTAAACCTGACAACCTAGCACTTGTCAACTTTCCAACCCCTTCTCCTCATCAGCTAGCCCACCCTGCCCTCCTGCCACCACTATCACAGATAACTCCCACTAGTGCCTGCTGTTATTACCGTGTGCCTTGGGGAATGACACGTCTCCCTTTTCCAGCTGATGTCCATGCCGTGTCCCAGTCAATCAGCGAAGCCAAGGTGATGAACAGAGCTGGCAGCCTTTGTAGGTTTGGTAGGCTGTATCCCCAGAGGGAGCTCCTGCCAGGGGCAAAAGTCACCAGGGTAGCCAGGAACACAGATGCCTTTTCTTGGTGGCAGCATTGCACAGTCACAGCAAACTACCGTGCCAACCCTAAGTATTTTTATTTTGAACCTTGAGGTATGAAATGAGGATTAGAGAATTTGTTGCATATTGGTTTTCAGGATTTATGAGTATGAACAAAAGAGAATTCACACTCTGATCCTTCTGCAAAAAAAAAAAAAAGGCAGACATTCTTTCATTTGGGGGGAACATAAAGGAGTATTCAAAAAATGTTTGAATAAAGCCCTTTGTATCTTTCTATGGCATACATGAATATTTATAACATTTAGGAGGTAGACTAGCAATGGATTAGAGGATAATATGCTGGCCGGCTGCCACTATCCCAGGCTGTATAAAGCAGGCTGATAGCCACAGTTACTACTGTATTAGGAGGTTGCTTCTATTTCAGACATACCCATATTAAGGTATATTTATTTACGAATATTATTTTAAGGTAGTCGTTTTATTTGGAATGAGAAGCATGGGGCAAACTACTTCTGGAAACATTAATAGAAGCTAATTCATTAAGGAAGAAAAATGTTTTGAATCCTTTTATTTTTATAGCGTGGAGGAAGGGGAAATGGCCCTTCCCTTCTTAATCCCTACGGCTGGTGGAATAATTAAAACGACATAAGGCAGATTAACAGGAGAAAATCAAATTTAATATGTAAAGACAGTAAAGCAAAATGAGGTATATATGTCATTCTGGACTAAGGAGAGGAAGGTACTTCAAAGAGACTTCAAAGAGAAGTAAAGCAATTCACAGAGAGATGAAAAGAGTTAATGTTTAGTAAACAAATGTTTGCTGGGACATCTAGAGACAGTGAGACACTGAGAGGGCTTGGATCAAACAGACCTTGCTAAGTTCCTCCCTGTCACACCTGGTTCAGAGTAAACTATACAGCTAACATTTGAATAACACGGGTTTAAACTGTGTGAGGCCATTTGTATGCGGAATTTTTTTAAAAAACATACAGTCAACCCTCTGTATGTTCGAGTTTCAATCAGCAGATGCAACTAACCACAGGTTGAAACAGTATTTTTGATCCGCAGTTGGGAATCCAAAGATGCAGAGGGCATTGTTCTACACTATTTCATATAAGGGATTTGAGCATCCATGGATTTCGGGATCTGGGGGGCTCTGGAACCAATCCCCTATGGATACCGAGGGCCAACTGTAGTAAGTTTTGGGGGCATCAAAAGTCGTATGCAGCTTTTCAGCTGCATGGGGGTTGGTACCCCTAACTTCCATGTTGTTCAGGGGTTAACTGTAGTCATCTATGGCATAGCTCCTTCTTGGAACAGGCTTTCCAGTTAAATTCTTTTAGGCAGTTAGAGGGAAGGTCAAAGGTTATTCCTGAGCCTCCGGGCATAAAAATAATGAGCTTAAAACAATCAATATCCTGAGAAATCATGTTTTGAGGTGGCAAACTCTGTTCCCCTTCAGTATCACTAATCATATCATTACATAATTAGCAATAATATGTTTTCTGTCACCAATAATATTGTTACAAGTTCATGAACAGAACACTGGATTTACACGAAGCTGTGGAAAAAAGAATCTTCAAGTAAAAATCTAAATGTTAAAATCCACCTAATTCTCAGAACTTTCCAACATAATAGAAATCTTTGAAAGAGGACTTTGAAAATTTACTTCTTCATAAAGAATTCACGAACTGGGCCAAATGAAGATTTTCCAAATGGAATGTTTCAAAGCAATATAATACTCCCCCAGTAAAGAATTTTGCCAGGAAGTATAAAGAAATCACAAAAATAGTCCTTGGCCTTCAGTAGATTTTATGTGGTTGCGAAGATAAAACATAAAGACATGAAATATTAAAAACCAACGAAAGATATAAAAACTAGTTCACAATAATAAAGAAGGATGTCAAAAAGCAACGAGAGGTAACTTCATAATTAGGAAAATAAAACCATGTTAAATACAACAACATAATATAATCAAATCCAGACTTGTTACCCTGAGCACCTATCCAGCCTCATCACATACTTCATCTTCTCTGTATTCGGTCCGAGTTAGCAAAACCAACCTTCTTTCTCTTCCTTCCCACCACAGGGCCTTTGCACTAGCTGTTATCTTTGCCTGGAATTGTCTTCCCCTAGTCTTTGCCTGTCTGGCTCCTTCTCAGCATTCAGGTGTCTGCTCATGTGTCCCCTCCTCTGAGTGGTCTTCCCTGACCACCCTTTAAACATACTTTAACTTTCCACACCCAGCACTCTCAGACAGGTAACCTTGCCTTGATAGCTAGTTTCACAATCTGAGATGATCTTCTTTACTCACCTCTTAATTGTGTGCCTTTCCCACTAGAATGTAAATGTCCTAGACCTGGTAGCTTATCAGTTTTGTTCACTGAAATTTCTCCAGCACCCAAAAAGTTGTCTGGCACACTATAAGTATGCAAGAAATATTTGTTGAATAAAAGAATAACCCACTCATATTCTAGTGTTGGCCTTAGTGAGATAGGTCAGTGCACTAAAGCCTTTTTTAGAGGATTTTATGTAACAAAGATTTAATCCAAAAGTGTTTTCTATTTTATTAGAAAATTTGGTTAAGCTGAATGTCCCAAGCATTTTTTCATTACCGATGCTTTGTGCACGATGATTTCCATAGCATCTGTTACTAACTGGGTGTTATTCTGTCTCCCCCAACGGTGACTGCCTTTCAGTGTCCATCCCTGAGTACACACATACACAGTACTCCTCATATGCCTGGACAGGCACGTGAACTGCCATGTCCCATGGTCATTATGTGTATGACATACCATCATGCATGTTACGTGTGTGTGTCTGTATGTCACACACCTCTTGGATATTAAAGATCCGTAGCCCGGGGACAGGGTGCAGGTTTCTTCCTCAATGTGGCATATAGCGAAGGCTGGCTCAGTTCCTGGGCCTTTTTATCTTTTATCTCTAGTCCTTACCATGCACTTAATTCCACTTGGTGGCTACCATGGGCACAGCCTTTGTAGATGAGAGACTATGTATTTCTAAATCTTGTGGGGAAAAAAATTCTTTTTCTCAGATATGTGGAGGTTGAGTGAAATAATCAGATGGTGTAAATGTGGTTTTTCACATGCTAAGCCAGGAATAATCAACTGAGATTTGATAGGTGTACAGATGGGGGCAGAGTCAAATCAGTAGGGGCAGAAATTAGAAATGAATGGGAATCTGGCAAACATTAAGAACAAGGATGGCAAAGATCTCAAGGGCAACAGAAGGAAAGGCCAAACTGTTGAGGGCAGGTATTTAGAAGAGGCCTGAGGAAAGAAGCAGCACAGCCTAAGAAGAGGGAGGCTCTCCTGTCAGCTGTCTGCCAGTGGGAGGTTGAGAGAGCGTAAGCGTGCACGGCAGCATTGCCTGGAAGGCCTGCCAGTCTGAACTTGAAAAAGAGACATAAGATCTGCTGCTCCTCTGCAGTGATGGAAGAGCTAAGGGAGAGTTTGGATGGGGGACAAGAGTCAGTACAGAGCTGGCCAGCAAAGGCCTGATCGGTTATCAACGCGTCTGGATTGGAGTGAAGGTGTAATTTGGCCAGATCACTCCTGAGGGGAAGGTGCCTCAGAAAGATAACTGGGAAGGCCCAGGCCCCTAGGGCCCAGTCTGAGAAGAGGCCCCTCTGACATTTAAAGGGGAATTACTTGCATCAGAGCCTGAGGGAAATTTGTATTTGGGACTGTAGTCTCAGGTTCTCCTGCTTGTGCCAGGTTAGAGTACAGACAGCTGGTCACTCCTTCTTCTGGACAGCATCTTTGTACTGGTCACTCTGCAACTCAGGCCCCAGGAAGGACATCTGCTTCTGAGTCATTTTGTTTTCAGCTAGATAAAGAAATAAATGCACGATAGTTAGAGAGTCTTTTGCTTGCTACTTCATTTTTCCTCCTTGAGCTTCCCTCTGTGAGTTCATGTCCTGAGGGAAATTCATAAGACTTCAGTTGGACTCATTTCTCAGCTCAGTAGGTGAGGAACTGTATGAACATACTATTTTTTTCAAATAAGCTTGGAAGATCTATTCTTAGAATTAGTCCCAAGAAAAATGGTGCTGTGTGAAATTTGAAATGTAGGCACTCCTACTACCCCCCGCCCCAAGGGTAGCCCTGGCCTTCTGACTGAGGACCGTTTTCTGGGTTAGACTCCTTGAGGACCGTCTGATGAGCAGACCTTAAGGTGGTGGTTCTCTACAGGGGTGGTGGTATATCAGAATCAGTTCAGGTGTGGAGAGGGCGGTCCTTGCTGTCTGCCTACTGATTCAGAGCACCTTCTAAAGCACTTTGCCCCTGAATTACAAATTGCTATTCTAATAAGCCAGTTGCTAATGGGAGTGTGTCATAAACCTTAGGTTTGCTGGGGCGGTTAAAAAAAAAATGGGAGTTCTGCTTTGGAGTAACCAGGTATTTTCCCACTGGCATTACAGGAAGGTTGCCTGGCTTGTTCCAGGCAGGCCAACCTGCTCCGGCAGGACCATGAAGCCTAGGGTGTAATTTTTGGCTTCATCTCTGATGTGGCAGTTGGATAATAAAGGCTATGTCTCTTCAGCCCTTTTTTCTGCCAACCTTAACTGAGAATACGAATGCTTAATGTGGGGTGTGTAAGTCTGCAGAAGAATAGAAAGACTCTAACTAGATGGCTTTTAGTGGAGATAAATGCAAAATCCTCTATTTTGGCTCAAGAAATAAACTATATACATCTACAGAGAAGGAAGCTGAGTCCAACAGTTAGCAGCTCAGTGAAGTAGGAAGAGAGGTTTAATTCACTATTAGTTCAACAGATGTCAGTAATGTGACTTTTTAAAAACTGTGGACTTAGATGTGTAGCATCGTCTCGATCAAGGAAGGAAAATAATAATTCTTCTGCACGCTGTGATTTACTTAGTCTGGGAGTACCACACTAGAGACAGTCCAGAAGAGACCCCAAACTGTCTTATGAAAAATTGTTGACAAAATTGGCAATATTTAGGCTAACCAGAACAGACTTGGGGGTGGAGAGATGTCCATGATAGCTACCATCAAGCATCTGAAGAGCTGACCTGGTAAAAAGGAACTAAAAACATGTTTGTTGTGGCTCCGGAGCTCAGAACTATGATCGATGGGTGAAAAGCAAAGGAAGAAAGACTATGACTCAAAATGATAAAGAAATTTCTAATAGTGAGAAAAGTGTAAGAACGAAAGAAACTGTCCTTGGAGGTAATGAGTTCCTTGTTGCTGGTTGCATTTAAACAATAGGAAGCTGCTTCTTGCCAGCAAGTTGTGTACCCTGGAGACAGTTGAAGAAGGGGACTTCTGCAGTCTCTTTCGGTAACTCGGGAAAGTGCCTTGTGGTGGATGTGGTTAGTAGCATATTAAATACCGTGTGTGTCAGTGGGTGCAAAAGAGGGTAGAGTTAACCCTTCTTTGGCTTTGTGAACTCATTCTATAACTACGCACTGAGCAGCCAGGCTAGTGGGATTGGCACACTGTTTCTGGGAGTTTACTTATTATAACATATGGTGCAGACCTCACAAAGAAAAAGAATGGACCTCATTAAAAAGCCAAATTTAGATTTCAAAGTTAAACTGAAGTTATCTTTGAGTACAATTAAAAAGGATACGTCAAAATTAAAACCATTGTTAAAATTAATCAAAGATTTAGAAAGGTAGAATGAACTCCAGAGCTGGAAATTACTGATTTAAACAATTGTTCTCACATTTTAAACTACATAATGAGCTAAAAATTATGAAGCCTCAGAGTATAGCTGTAAAGAGTAGTCTAAAACCAAAGTCAGAATGAAATGTTTTAGCTTTCAAAACTAAAAAGCAGAACAATTACTCCCTACAAAATGGTATAGGAAGAGGTTTCTGACCCCTGCTAATTGTTTTATTATTCTTCAGAGGGGCATACTGGCGGCATTTCCCAGGGTTTTCAGTAATTACACTCCATTCAATATCTGAAGAATTACAATAATTCTACATGGAATATACTTGTGCCCTTCGGATGCAAGCTTTTAGAGAAGTGAAAAAACAACTTAAAGTAAATTAGCAGGAAAATTATCATAGTTACTGTTTATTTCAGGGCTCCATATATCAGAGGCTAATTATACATTGTATGTTACAGTTTCTTGGAGGTATTTGTAATATATTTCTCATGCTGATTAACAGACGTGCTGGGTTTTAGGAACCTTTATGAAAGTAAAGTTTGAACTTTTACGATTGCCTCTTTGTGTGTGAGAAATTATCCAATGCAGACACATGTCACTTAATGCTTGCCAGTCCTCAAAGCTGGAGGATTCAATGAGGTATTATGAATGTTCACATATATGGATTTCTAAAGCTTTGACTCTTCTAGGAATTTTTGTCCTGCCAAATAAGTTGACTTTTTTTTTTTCAATACTACATAAGCTTTCTCAAAGTCATTTTCTATACTCTGGCAAGCCAACGGTACACGAGAGAAGAAAGCAAGGACCAGATTTACATAGCCATATATAGATATAAATAGGCTTTTTCTGGGCTGGAGCCTTGTCAGTTTTCTACTAGTGTTAGAATTGGTCCGCCATCTTTGCAGGACCCCCTTTTGAGTCTGAGCAGCAAAGGTGTCCTGAGACAATACACAGACACTGGGGTCCCAGCTACTGTTAAAACCCACAAGCAAGAAAAGGACATCCTGGCTAAGAAATGGTGCTTAGGTCCCACTGATGTTTTTCCTCATGTTTCTGTCCTTCATGTTTTTTCTCCTTTCTTCTTTTGCTTTTAACTAAGTTGAGCGCAGTACAAAAGATTTCCTAATAAGTTTTTATGGCAACTCAACCTTTACAAAGAAATTTAGAAGATTTCTTAATGACAGAATTAACAAAGATTAAATAAATTATGATCCATCCATATGATTGAATAGCTACTCATTTAAAAAATGTTTAAAATGCAAATGGCATCTAAAATAGTCACAATGCCACGTGAAAAAATTCAAATCAAAACAAAAATATGTATGACTTCAATTTTTTTGAAAAATATGCTGTTCCATATTTGGTTTTAAAGTATTAGAAAGAAATACACCAAAATATATTAATGAAGTTACTCTGTGAAGTGATATTCTAAGTGATTTTTAGTTTGCTCTTAACATTTTCTGTATGTTCTGATTTTTTTTTTTAATGTGCATGTGTTTGTGTTGTAATCAGAAAGAAGAGAAGTGGGGAAGGAGGGAAGGAATCAAATAATTAAGATTAACATTAAAACACACTTTTTCTGGAAAATTAGAAAGGTCAGTAATACATAGTATACAGAAAAATGTATAGGTAGAACATTTTAACTATGACTGTTCTGTCACTATAATCCAATACCTCATTACTGAGTCTTACTTACTGTGAGGAACTTGACAAGCTAACCCTTCCCCAAATCTAGGATAGTTACAGTTTCTCTTAGAAGTTCACAGTAATCTCCAGAAGGTGAAAGCTAGTCCCGAGGAGGAAGGTACGATCGCAGGAACAACAGACTGCTTTTTATGTCCCGAGGAACAAGCAAACAATTAGAGTGAAATGACACCACTAATATTCCTCACCTGAAAAACGCCTTGTATGTGTGAGCATGGGTGCCTCTTTCAAGTAAGTAAACAGGTTATACATCAACCATTTGCCTCCAGATAGTCAATGTCTCAGAACAGGCTTTTCACGGTCCCAGGTATTTCCGAGATAAATAATGGTTTGTTTTCCTTTGGGGATTATACACTAAGCTTACTTGCATTTCAGTCTTTCTTTTTTTCTTTCTTCCTTTTAGCGCATGATTGCAAATACTGCCAGAACAGTGAGATACTGCAGAAGCCAACCTTTCAGTAAGTTAAATGCCACTGCATGCTGCAATATGGATTGTGGTCTGGACAATATTTGATTGTGTCAGAGATACTTTGGACCAAGAAATCCAAGGGATAGGGGCCTTGAATTTAACAACTAGAAAATCCTTAAAATAACCATCGGAATATTATTTTATGAATGAACTTAGAATTAATTTGCTCTTTCCAGTGTGGCTAGAGACAAATATGGCATGATTGCCAACAAATCCTGCCTCAAATCAACTCTTTTTATGACTCACTGCTCGATGTTGAGAAACTCACATCAACTCTTGCTGACTCAGTTCTGTCATTTATAAACTGGGAAAGATAATATTTGTTGTTTCCTGGGGTGTTGTAAGAATGCATCAATGTGTAAAGTACATTTGTAAAAGGTCCCATTGCAGGAATTTATATTATACTAGTAGCATTCCCAGGCAAATTGAAGGTGCTCTTCTTTCATCTGAACATACAGCACAATAACCAGTATACTATAATGCTTTAATATAAAACTATTGCAAATAAGAAATAGCAATTATAAAATGTTGAGAATTAAGATGCATCATAGCACCAGATCAGCATGCCAAACCAGTGCTACTATCTCCTCTTGGCTGGGACCTTGAGTGGGGTTTGGGGGTTTGGTTCCCTCAAGCTGGTCTGGGAATGAGAAGGTGGTCCCTGTAAAGTTTGGCTCATTAAGTTAACAAGATAATTTCACATAAACATGACTGTGAGGCTACCAGTACCATCCCTTTCAATAAACCTATTGCTAAGAGACTAAAAAGTTCTTGTTTTATTAATTAGAGCTATCTTTGCTCTACTCAGCACAATACTGGCCCAAAATGAAGGTTTGCTAACACTGGATGCCAGAATTGCTGAATATTTATTTTTTTAATGTATAGTGGAAAGAAACCGGAAAAATAATCTTGACTTGGAGAACAAATAGACCTTTAAAAAATTGATTTAAATGATTGTGTCTACTCGTCCTTCCAAAGTAAGAATAGTTTTGTACATCATCAACTATTCCTATGCGGATTCTGCCAGAATGAAAGTGTCTCATATCTCTTCATCTAGTAATTTACTATATCTATAAAAGCATGGTCATAAAGCAGTTATACAAGTGAATATGAGAATATGTAAGCGGTGCCAGTCTGCAAAAAAGGGTTTGTAATCTAGAATCCATGATCCTTCAGGGAGTCCAGGAAATTCCTGAAATTAAATGCAAAATTTTGCATGCCTGAGAGGGTTTGTAGCCTTGAGAAGGTTCCCAGTGAAGTCCAAGAACCAAAGAAGCACCACGATAGAATGTGTTTTGTTCCATAAGCCTCTTCGGAAATAAATCCACATTTGCCTTCATCTTCTCCTAGAGCTTGGGGTGGGGGCGGGCTGGTGGCGGGAGAATTATATATATAAAATCCACTGCATTTGTTGAAGTTAACAGTAACTGCTGGTAAACAACAGCTGCTCAGCTTTGAAGTCAACAATCTATAGATAAAGCTATAGGAATAGATTCATAAACATTGTGGGGATATCTACAATGTAATTACAGTATATTGTACATGTAGAGTACACTGCCAGTGAGAAGCAAGGAAATTAAACACTGTGGTATTATTTATATGTGATAATTATACTGATGAGTTTCTTCTTAGAGCGAGTAGGGGCCCTTGTATTTTCTCTCTCCTTTTCTGTGTTCAGACCTGCGACACTCCCCTTCAGCCCTTAGGCAGATGGCATTCTAATTGTCTTTGGGAGTGGTGTGTGGATCTAAGAAGAGCATGTGAAGTGCAGAAGGCTGTGTGCTATGGCAGAAAGTACACTGGTCCAGAATCCAGACTCTGGCTTGGCCGTTCCCTGTGCCTACTAGACAAGACCCCTACACTGGTGATCCCCAGGGCAGAGGGGGCCAAAGGATCACGACATTATATTTATTTTAATATAATGTCACCATTTTAAAATTGGGAGAATTCCCAGCAAAGAAATTCAGATTTCTCATTTCTCTAGAAAAATAGGAATATCTGGCAACTTGGGGCGCCGATTTCCACATGGCAGCAGCACGCAGAGGATGAGTGGTCACTGCTGAAGTGACCTGTCTTTCCAGTTTATCACTGAAAAATTGGCCTTCCTTATTCATGAATATTCTCTGCATTAGGCCTGGAGGCATTTGATTCTTCTTTCAGCCTGGTTTTAGGGAAATCAGTCAATTCAGATAGCTAGCTCCATTGCTCACATGCTTAGGGGAGACAATAGTAACTGAGATTTCAGAACAAGCAGTATCAGAGAATCAAAAGTCCAGCAAAAGTCATGATTTCATTTCATGAGTTGGGTTTTTTCCTGAACATTGACCGTCTCTAAGAACACACAATCTATGCGGTAATGCTGTATATTGAATGCAAATAACAAGGGGAGTCAGATTTACTAATCTCATTGCCTTGCTTCAGTTCAGCCCAGGTGTTAAGTGCTTTTGTTAGGAGCTAATGAAAACTGTCTTTTGCCCTTATTCCTCATTCAGAGGGGCCACAGAACAGAGTTTGAGACACAGGTGAGACGGCAAGGGACACAATTTTAATGTATTGCCAAGCACAGTAAGGCAATGCTTTCATGTATTTTTTTTTTTGACATTTTTTTTTGTTTTTTTTTACAACATGTGATGCAAAGGAAAATGATCAAAATAGGTGATTCTAGAGAAGAAAAGGGCGGGATGGAGGAGATGGACCATCCAAGTGGAAACATTTCAATGAATATGGTGTTGTTGAAAGGTCTTGATGGAACCCAAAAATCCATGATAAATGTAATAAGTAGTGGGAGAAAATAAAGCTGTATCTTATATGTGTGTGTTATGCAATGCCAATTCTGCTCTTTTCCAACAGATCTTGACGCAGCACAAGCTAATAAGAACCATCAGGATGTCCGAAGTTACGTTCGGCAATTAAATGTGATTGACAACCAGAGAACTTTATCACAGATGTCACATAGATTAGAGCCTCGTCGACCATAAACATTTAAAGTCCCCAGAACAATGGTTTGCCTCCAGTCCACAGTCTTTCAAAAATGGCACTTATGTTACTACTGACTGTGTTGTCACTAGAGGATTCTACAGAACAAGCAAAAAGACATCCTGAGACGTCTCAGGGCTGCATTCAGCTTACCAGCTTCATGACAAGAGAAGAAATTATTCAGTTTGCATAGAGGTTGCACTCTCTAGCTTACGAATCCTCAGTTTGTAGTCACTTGATTTCATTTCCAATTTTGCCATCTTCTTTGTTGAAACATAAAATGAGACCCACATGAAGAGTTTGGTAGAAACACCATTGTCAAGAGAAATATCGAGCCCCTGACATTTTTTCTGAGAATATTTACAGGATGAGATCTGCTACAAATGGAATTTATTTGGATACATCAGTGGTCGCATAGTTTCATTATTTTTAACTCAACATCTTAATTTGGAGCATGGGATATTTGGAAAGTGTTGAGGAATCCGTATAAGCCCAAATTATAGGTCGTATTCTCCCATCTTCATAGTCTTACCTCTGAAGGAATTGAAGCTGACCATATTACTATAAAACATTATGGATATAATTTCTGTAATTTCTGAATGATACGTAGAATAATATTTGTTTACAATGTAACTTTTTTTAAAATTTACAAATCAGGATTACATACATAAGAATTCACTAAGAAACTCCAAGGTTCTTAAAATTGTCAGCATTAAGATTTAAAAAAATATTTCAGAAGAGCACAATATGCACAAAACATTTTTCAAAATTAAAATATTTTCCTGGGCATTAAAAAAACTTTACTATTGGCTAATTATTGTTACTGATTAAAAAAACATATTTTCTGGATTAAAATGTTATTATAAATATCTTAATTTTCAGCAATTGTTTTGCACTTTCAAGTAGATTGTAAATAGTTCATTCAATCGATGGTATAGAGTTATTTATTTGCTACATGATAGATATTGTGCCAAATAATTACTTTTTATTTATTTTATTTAGTATGTAATTTTGGAGTACATTTTTCCCCGTTTTCACAATTAGGCTACATTTAATGTGTAGGAATTGTATGTATATATATATTCTGTAAATAACAGCTAGTTATCTTCATTAAATATAATTGGTGACAAGAAATGGTTGTGTTTTCAATTCTTATAATATAAGAGGGATAACTATTTGATATGGTGGGATCCTGGATTTTTTTTTGATTGAAATAAAATTCATATACTGTGAAAGTCACCCTTTTAAAGCATACAATACAGTAGTTTTTAGTATATTCACAGGCGGTACAACCATCAGCACGTTCTAATTCCAGAATGTCTTCCTCGTCTCTAAAAGACACCCTGTACCCATAGCAGTCACTCCTCATTCTCCTCTCCTTCCAGTCCCTGGAAACCACTAATCTACTTTCTGTCTTTATGGATTTACCTATTTTGGACATATAATATGTGGCCTTTTCTATCTTTTTAATTTCACTTAGCATAAGGTTTTCAAGACTCACACATATTATAGCATGTATAAGTACTTCGTCACTTTTTATTGCTGAATAATATTCTATTATATGGATAGACCACATGTTTTTGTCGATTTATCAGTTGATGGATACTTGGGTTGTTTCCACTTTTTGGCTATTAGGAATATCGTTGCTATGAAGGGGCACTGGATTTTAGAGCTGCCTGATAGGGGGCCTCATACCATTTCTCAGTGATTTAAGCACCTAGTAAATATGTGATAAAAAGATTTCCAAAATTCCTTAAATTCCAGACATCCGTATTCTTTAATGTCAACATTATCCAGAGTGTGTTTCAAACTATACTAGTCTCACAAGTTCACACACTGTTCGTCTAAAAATAGACACGCCACTGCAAAGCAAAAAACATAACCAAGACGGTATCTTCAAATAAATTTGGAAGCTCCTGCATAGTTGACCCCATCCTTAGAAACAAGTCCTAGTACTCATGAATGTATTATAGGCTCTGAGAAGTCCTGCTCTAATCTTTTTTTTATTCTGTTTTATTTTTATTTTATTTTATGATTAGTTTCAGTATACAGTACATTGGTTAAACATTTATATAGTTTATGTAACAACCCCCTGATTACTCTATCTTCCCTCTGGCTCTACACATCCCACAGTCAAGCCCACCTAGAAATACTGAAGCAGGTAAATGCCTTTCTGTGTCACTCACGTAATTGTTTGAGGTCCTCTGGAGCAGGGATTTTGTTTCATGCAGTGTTATGCCTCCTACTTGAGCACAGCACAATACTTGGAATTTACTAGAGAAAAAAAACTCACTGACTCAATTTTCTTAAAGTCATTATTGTTCAGCATTTCATTACCTCATAGACCTCGATAACAACTTTAAGGTGTTCATTTATATATATTCCCTTTTCTAGATCTTTCTTAAAGGTGACAAACGAAGCTGAAAGCCTATCCCTTCTTGTTTCACTCTACTCCTACCTTACTTAAACACTGGTGTCCTGTGCCTGACAGCTCCTTTCCTCCAGTTCCATAGTGACTGACGTCTTATGACCTTATTTTAATTTAGTTTCTACATTATTCAAAATTAATACATATTCTCCCACATATATTCCCCTTGGTCTTCCAAATGAGAATAACTATTGCTGTACTTAATCAAGGTAGGAGATTTTTAATTATGTCTGGCTTCTTTGAAAATTCATTAAATTCCATTATTCAAGGTAGCAATGGCAAAGTAAAAGAATTCACACTCTAAAAATGAAGAGTAGTAGCCAAGCAACCTTTCCTGAAGCAGGAGCCGCAGTTAATATTTTCGAACTTGCAAACAAGCCAAAAGAAAATGAGATGCCTACAGGGTCACAAGAAGGATAATGAGGTTCACTGAAAGACGTGAAAAAGAAGAAAGAATGTTTTTACCAAAAGCGCCTGTAGAAAATTATACATTTAAGTGTTTAACATAACTGCTTAGCAAGGTCACTGGTACAGAGTACAGGAGCTAAGCTTTTCCAGCAATTTTTGAATACCATGCAGGTTAAATAGATTTCTCCTGAATTCAATGGCATTTCCTCTGAAATATGAATGCAGATCAATGATTAACAGTGTGAGAAAATTAAAAGAAGTGTCATTCTGGTTTCAAATTGTGCTTATAATTTTTTTTTAATCAGCATAGAATATACAGGGTGGTAAAAATGAACCCCTACCTTGAATAGCTTTTTTTTTTTTTTACTGTCAATCTAAAATGTATTACATCTCCTGCTTCGGAATAATCTTAATTTTCTCTATTTGGCCTACATTGAGAAGAGTGTGGTATTAGATGAGCCCATCACAGCATCTCTGACCTATAAACTGAAGAACTTTTAACTTAATTATTGTTTGTTATCTTTCTATTCATTCATTCATTAGCAAATAATGGTTGAGAAGCTTACTGAGTGTCAGGCCCTCTATGAGCTCAGGGTTCAATGGTGAGAAAAACTGGAGTGTCCCTGTTCTCCTAGAGCTTATCATCCAGTAGGAGAGACAGAGACAAATCAAACAATCAAACAAATATAAGAACATGTCCAAGGAAGGTTATGGTGTTGTAAGATCATCTAATAAAGGGATTTAACCTGATCTGAGGTGAAGAAAGTTTTCCTGTGGAAATGATAGTTCCCCTGAACTCTCAAGGGTGAAAATGCTAACTCAGCAGTAAGAGGAGAAGAATATGTTTTAAGCAGGAAATAACCTTGACAGTGTGAAGGATGGAAAGCTCACCATGGCAGAGCAGAAAGAATGGGGTGAACCTGCTCCAAGAACTGCGGGAGACCTAAGGCGGGCTCACAGAGTGCGAGGCCTTGCAGGACTTTTTAAGAAGCTTCCTCTTTTACCCAAGAGCAGTGGGAAGCCATTGAAATGCTTGAGCCAGGGGGTTGCATTTCTAATGGTAGCCCTTGGAGGGCAAAGTCATTGCTTTATTTTTGTTTGTTGGTTTTTGCTTGGTTGTTTTAAATGGTACAATTTTAAATTTTTATTTTTAATTATAGTTAACATACAATATGATATTAATTTCAGGTGTAGAACATAGTGATTCAATATTTATATAATTTATAAAGCGATCACCACAGTAAGTTTAGTAACCACCTGTCACTGCATAGTTATTATATTACTGACTCTATTCCCTATGCATTACATCTCTATGAAGGCCATTGCTTTATGCTACCTCACAGCAGATGGCTCATGGTGGCATCCCTAATTCCTTAATTATTTTATTATGCAGGCTTAAAATTTAGGCAAAGAAAATTGTGGATAATGAAAAATATTAAAAATCATATTAAATTAAAATATTAAAAGTGGTAGACACAGATACTCACATAGAGTCAAACATCATCCCTCCTCCTAACTTGGCCCACACTGGGCCACTTTTTAATTTTTTGTTGTAGTAAAATATACATAAAATTTACTACTTAACCCTTTTTTGAGTGTATACTTCAGTGGCATGAGGTACATTCACGTTCTTGTGCAACCATCACCACTATCCATCTCCAAAACTTTTTCATCTTTCCAAACTAAAACTATCCATTACACGATAACTCCCCCCTTCTCCCTTCCCCCAGACCCTGGTAACCACAATTCCACTTTCTGTCTCTATAAATTTAGAGGTTACCTCAGATAAATGGAATCATACAATATTTGACCTTTTGTTTCACTAAGCATAATGTTTTCAAGGTTTATCCATGTTGTAGCACATATCAGAATTCCTTTCTTCTTTAAGACTGAAAAATATTGCATTTCATATAAATGCTACATTTTGTTTACCTATTCATCTATCATTTGATTTATTTCCACTTATGGCATTGTGAATAATGCTGCTAGGAACATGAGAATACAAAACCTGTTGGTGTCCCAACTTTCAATTCTTCGATATACATCTAGAAGTGGAATTGCTGAATTGTATGGTAATTCTGTGTTTTTAAGGAACTGCCATACTGTCTTCCACAGTTACCGTACCATTTAATGGGCTACATTTGACGTAGCCCATGTTTACCCATTACCGAAGGTGCTAATATATTGGACAGCTGCTGAGAAAAGCAGTGGCTAAGGGATCCAGGGCTCAGTATGTGGATGTCCAAGCTGTATTATCCTTTAAGCCATGATGGCTCATGAGGCAGTCACAGACCCAGAACCTTGGTCCTCGCCGCTCTGTTGGTTAATGTATCACACTACTATTGCCTGTTGCCTGACACTTAAGGATGAGAGGACTGGAGGAAATGTTACTAACCCCAAGAGAATAAGGGCGTGGGAATGGGAAAAGTGACTGTCTTGCTTTGGCTCCTTTGCACGTGCTAGTCTGGCAGCTAGGGAAGGTCAAGGATGATGCAACAGGAAGCTTGGATCTTTGTTCTTGGGCAATTTAAATTTGGAAACATCAGGCCAAAGCCCCGCTATAAAGGGAAGTGAGCACAAGGCACTGTGATCTTGTGTGTGCTGACATGGGAGCACCTCCAGGTCTGGGGAATAGAGAGAGGCTAGGGCAAGGGCATGCATGAGAGTTGCCCAATTCTGCAATAATTTCCTCCCCTCAGCACCTGCAGGGAGAGTTCAGGCACTTTCTTTCAGGTAGTTGAGAAGAGTGGAATTCTACAATAGGAGGACCAAGACAAGAGAATAATTGGAACAAAAGTTGGCACAAAATTCTCCTAAATAGGTTTTTCCAGCATCTGAGAATAAAAGTAAATTGAGAGACCCTATAGTGTAATAACAATAGAGACCTGGCAGGAACGGAGTAGAATTAATGGTTCCAAAAGAACTCCTGACGTTTAAGGCAGAGGGATAGGGTAGTAGGAAGAAGGACTCAGGGTGAGAGGACACAGCAGCTCAGAGAGGGTAGACAGGTTCTACACCAGCTAAGATGTAGCAGCTTGAGAAGGATGAAGAAAGAGGTGGTTCCATGGTAAGATAAACCATATCAGCAAGTGTATATTAGACAGGTTGTATTATTAGGCTTCTCCAGAGAAACACCACCAATAGAATGCGTGTGTGTGTATATATTGAAGATTTATTATGAGGAATTGGCTCACATAATTATGGAGGCTAAAGAGTCCAAAATCTACAGTGTGGGCCAGCAGGTGGAAGATACAGGAGAGCCGATGGTGCAAATGAAATCTAAATCAGTCTGCTTGAGAATCTCCTCCTGCTTGAGGAGGTCAGTCTCTTTGCTCTTGTCAGGTCTTCAACTGATTGGACGAGGCCCACCCAATTATGGAGAGCACTCTGCTTATTCGAAGTTCATCAGTTTAAATGTTAATCTCATCCAAAACCACCTTCTAAGTTAACACAGAAAATTAACCATCACGATGTGTAACAAACCACACCCAAATTAGTGCTGTAAAACAATAACAATGACTCCACAGGTCAATTGGGTAGTGAGGCCAATCTGGGTCAGGCTTTGTGGATCAGGGTTGGACTCTGTCATGCATCTGCAGTCAGCTAGTATAAGGTGGCCTCAGATGGAATGGTTCATCTTTGCTCCACATCATCTCTCATCCTCCAGCAGGTGAGCTTGGGCTTATCTACTTTGTGGGCTGAGAAGGGTTCCCAGGGAGCAATTGGATAAGCAAGAGCTCTTGAGCCTCAGGCTCAGAAAAGGTGCACCATCACTTTTGTAGTATTCTGCTGGCCAAAGTGAGTCAAGAGTCCAGCCAAGATTCAAGGAGTGGAGAAATAATTCTGTCTCTTGCTGTGAAGAGCTTAAAATTCACATGACCAAGATCGTGGATACGGGAAAGTAAAATTGCTGTCATTTTTGCAAACAATCTATTAGAGTGAAGATAGCACAAAATGTGAGTGGCTGGAAGGTACACTGCTCGTTTGGGGAGAGTATTTTGGGGCCTGGTGGTGCCAGGTGTTTAAAATGCTTCTCCAGGGTGAAACTAGTAGCTCTTGAGGAAGGAATATGGAACAGCAGAAAGATAATGGGTTTTAGAATCAGACAGATCTAGGTACGACTTAATCAGAGCCACCTCTGTCTATTTGGCACCTTCACGTGTATTGAGAAAAAAGACAACCCTTCTTTCCAGCTGCAACTGCACCCATCAGAGAGCTCCCCGTCAACCAGGTTTCCTATGTGTGTGTACAGGATGGTACACAGCCTGGACCACTGTATGCAGTAGTCCTCAGCTGTGAACACTGGCCAATGTAGTTCACCTCTGAGCTTCCATTTCCACATCTGCTAATGGGAATTACAATACCTCCCTCCCAAAGACTGTGTGAAGATTCAATGAGTTCAGGTACATAATGTGCCTAGCACACCAAGTGCTTGGCAATCAAGAAATATTAGTGTGTTTTTCCTGCCTCTCTGCTATAATGATAGGCCACAGTAAAGAATACTTTAGAACATTTGAGGACACCTGAGAGTTTCCAGCCAAACTAATTATGAAAGTATGGAAAAGAAAGAGACTTACATGGGGGCTTCAAGTCATTGAAATTGACTTGGGATGGAGAAGTAGTTCAAGAGATCTGTCCTTTACTCTCATCTTTTGTACCCCAAACTTACACCAATTTCACAAAGTTTTTGCTGCAGTAATTGAAACAGGATACCAAAATCTTGTATAGAACCAACTTAAAAATTATTTATAGATAATTCATAAAGATCTATGCACTCCAATATTCATGGCAGCACAATTTACAATAGCCAAGATATGGAAGCAACCTAAACGCCTATCAACAGACGATTGGATAAAGAAATTATGGTTCATATATACAATGGAATGTTACTCAGCCATTAAAAAAAATGAAATCCTACCATTTGCAAAGATATGGATGGACCTAGAGGTTATTATACTGAGTGAAATAAGTAAGACAGAGAAAGATAAATACCATATGAATTTCACTTATATACGGTATCTAAGGAACAAAAAGAACAAACTAATCAAAAACAGACTCACAAATATAGTGGACAATTTGATGGACAGACAGAGGAGAGCGGGGTTGAGAGGCCGGAAGAAAGGGGTGAAGGGCTAAAGTACAAATTAGTAGTTGATAGTTGGGCACGGGGAGCATGGCAGAGGGAATGTAGTTAGCATTAATATGATGGCTAAGTGGAGGGCCAGGGGAGGGAGGGAGCAATTGGGGGGATCATTTTATGAACATTATAGATGTCTAACCGATATACTGTAAAATTGAAACTAATTTAAATAAATAAATTTATTTTTCAAAAAAAGTTTAAAAAATTGTTTATAGATGAATAGAAAGCATTTCAAATTACTGAATGAAAGAGGAGAGAGATGAAAAGAGAATAAAAGACTTGTGTTTTTTACCAAGAGATAACATGTTCATATATGAGAGAGTAGATCAGAAACTAAACCAAAGTGTAACACAAGTCCTACATATATAGATCACACTAAAAGTTAGATTTTCACTTACCCTGGGTATTCGTTTACACGTTCAGTCCATATAGCCTAGAAACAATTATGCGCTGTTATGAGATTTCTCCTAAGAAAGTAGCTCTTCATTACTAGTTCTAATCTTCTCTCACCTGATACTCACAGGCCATTGTAAAATCCATTTATATTTCTGGCTTCAGAAATTAAATTGAAGGTATGAGCCAAGTGTACATTAAATTTAAGATTACTGCCTGCAGCACTCTAGGTGAGCCAGGTGATGCTGAGCCATTTTAATTAAGAATTCATTTTCAATAATAACACAAGCAAATGAATAACATTAAGTCAACATTGAAACAGTTGCAGGTGGGGGGATTATGGGAACAAGTAAGACATGTAGTTGTATTACAGGCTTAATGTGCAGAGTTCACTTATGCATTAGAAAAAAACATCTTTGGAGCAACTGAATGAAGTTGTAACACAAAGATGGAAATCTTTTGAATACTGACTGCCAGGGAAAAAAGAAGAAATTCTGTACTTCTATTTAAAATGAGAAGTAAAGCAAGATCATTAAGGAATACAGAGTTTTAAATATTGTTTTAAATGTTGACTTAGGAAGCAAATTTTCTTGGCTGAATTGGTTCACTCATCAGTGCTGTTTGCCTGTCAGTTTAACCGTCATTTATTGAAAACCTAGTTCACTTTTCATTTATTGAACACCTACTATGTGCCAGATACATATACACAGTATTTATTCTAAATACCTGAGAGATGAACAGTCTTGCTGTTTACGATGAAGAAACAACTAGAGAAATTATCTTGCTCAGGTTAACATGCTTGATTATGGCAAAGTTGGGGTTTCAAATCAAGTTTATCTCATTCCAAAGCACATGTTGTTAACTTGGAGGCTATACTGTCTGCCTTTATTTTTGTCCCCAAGAGCGCTGATTATTCAGGCTTTTGATGCCACAAACTAAAATAACAGAAAAAAGTTCAGGAACCTAAGCATTAGATTAATTTTGCCAAAATATTGTTAAGTTTAAGCAAGAGATTCGGGGCTATTTTCTCTAAACTTTTGTCTTTAAAATAGAAGTGTATGTGTGTGTGTATGTGTCCCTTTAAAAATGTCCCATATATTCTATATACGCCATAGGAAGCCTTTATTTACATAGGATATAACATTTCTCTGCATTCATCACAAAGAGTTCACTCTTGTTCAGGAAGGGGTTTCCATTTTATTTGAAATGCTTTGTCTCTTAAACCTAATGGTTATTTTCATCTTATTCTTTGTGCCTTATTTCATTAAAAATTGGCTTCACTAAAATCAAAACATTATTAAACTATGTAGATTTACTAACTATTTTGTAGAAAAGATAGAGAAGGGGTTTTATTACAGAACCCCACAGCGCTTCTCTTCTCAAAAATCCTCATTGCACATACCAACTATTCTAAATCTCTCTTCTTTGCTGTCTCCTCTTTCTACTCTCAGTTCACCCCATTCACTCGTTTGCAGATCATCCTTTGGGACCCTAAGTCATGTTTCCTTTTTTTTGCAAATCAACTTAATTTTTTGATAGCTCTAGCTCCAAACTTGAAAATCTCCACTCTGCCTGAGGATGAAGATATCGTTTGTTCTGAGCAAAGAGACGACCTTCCTCTTACCAGGGTCATTCTCTCTAGAAAGGTAGTAGAAATGACAAAAAAAAAAAATTGTTATTACAGAAAATAGGAGAAATAGTCTTATTCAAAACCAGGACTGGCTATAGTTCTGTCTCCTAAGGGCGGAGACATAATTCATAACAGTGAAAGAAAATCTCTCTCCTCTTATGTTTTGTTTCAGAGGCCAGTGAAAAAAGAAAGAAGGATAGACTAACACTTCAAAGCCTTCCCCATTTCTGCTGTGCCTTAGCACATTTTTAGCATGAGGATGCGTTTTTGGAAATAGGAGCCTAACAAAGTCTTCACCTTTCCATGTGGAGATAAATTCCCAGAATACACACTGATGTTAATCTCCCTTTCTCTTAAAATCTCCTAAGATATATTAACCTTAAGAGACAGTTTTTTCCTTGCTATTTTTGACAAATCCTCAGAATCTACAGTGATATTTTTAATGCCCTTCATAATATCAAAGGACTTCTTCCAATTTCTAATTTTTCCTGGCCTTTACCTTCTTGATAACTGGCCTCTCGAGTTGTAGCAAACCTTTCCATTAACTATGCAGTGGGCTACTCTTTCTGGGGACTTTTTATTCTCATCCAGCACTATCTTACATTTTTTCATTAGCCATAATGGGTTCACTTCCCAAAATGAGAAAGAAAAAGTCCAAGGCCTGATAGAACTAATTCTAATGTGCTGGCTGAGTCAACCATGAAAATATGTATCTAAACTAACTGTACCCTCAAGGTTCAGCTTGTCACTCATGTACTCAAGTTCCCATTGAGTGTCCTATTCAGGGAAGTGTCCTATAGAAGAGAAATCTACTTCACAATAACAGAGAAAATCTATGCCAGCCTCCTAAAACAGTCAGCATGATTCTTCATCCTTAAGTATAAAGAATAACTAATGATCATCATTTGAGACATTTTTAAGAAATGTTTTAAAGATCTAGTACCATAAAAGAGAAAAATAAAGGGAAACGAGAAAAGCTGACTCCAGAGGAAACAGATAATTCAGGTAACTGAATAATAATCATAATAGCAAATATTTAGCATATGAAACATGACCAATAATATGTATCACTAATGAATACTAACTCTGAGCCAGATCCTGTTTTTAACACTGTACGTATATTAACTTACTTAATCCAAACAAAAATTCTGTTATGATGTCCATTTTACAGATGAAGAAACTGAGATTCCAGCTAAGTAAAATACCCAAGGTCACATAGCTCATAAGAAGTAGACTTTAGTCCAGCTCTAAATCCAAAGCTCATGTTCTTAGCCTCTATGCTGCATTGTCTCTATGCTGCATTGCATTGAAAGCCTAATCTTTGAGTTTTAGACATCTTAAAGTCCTCATTAACATTTGTCTCAAGAAATCCATCAAGTTTCAAGTTCTCATGTGATAAGACCATTTAAGTTCTATCCTGATGCCTAAGAGTCTGGGAAAAGGTGAGAACTTGAATTTGGTTGCCATCTACATACACACTGAGAGATAAGACTACTAAAACTTGGCCTGGAACTTAAAGAACACCTACGAGTTTCTTTCTATCACAGGATGTCAACACTAAAACTTGTTGCATCCAGATCCTTCAGGACCAGAAATAACCTGAAAGACATATAGAGGTACCTCTACTGCAACTTCCTCCAGAGGCTGGGAGTATTAGTTGTAGATATCATGCTGTGTAATCTACAAACTGAAACTTATTAGAGAGGCTTATGCAATTAATTTTCATGATAAAATGATCTGGATAAACTGGTTGTCTAGACAGGCCAAGGTTGACTAAGTAAGGTTGGAGTTCGATTATTCAACTAAAATAACAAAGGAGGATTGTCCAAATCTGACTTATACTTATTTTGAAATGTTTGCACAAAAATTTGGTATAGTTTGCTTTATATTAATGAAGTGAAACAATAAGACAATTATCTAGTTATTTCAAATCTTTTACTTTTTCCTGCTATCTGGTGGAAGGAGAATTTGATAAAGATATTTAAGTAATTGAGCAAAAATGTGTTTGTATGTATATGTGTATGAAGGCAGGGGTTTACAGTTCTGTGAACCTACTAGATAATTATCTCTGCTCTCTGACAGAATATTTCTTCTTTTCAAGTCGTTCTGTATTGGTCATCTTGAATTGCCATAACAAAATATCATACACTAGGTGGCTTAAATAACAGAAACTTATTTTCTCATAGTTCTGGAAACTGGAAGTCTGAGATCAGTGTGCCAGTATGATCAGATTCTGACAAAGGTCCTCTTCTTGGCCTGCAGACTGCTGCCTTCTTGTTGTAGCCTCACATGGCCTTTCCTCAGTACTCACAAGTGGAGAGACAGAGAGAGAGAGAGAGATGTTCCTTGTCCTCTTCTTAGAAGGCTACCAATACTACAGGAGTAAGACTCTTCCCTTATGACCTCATTTAATCTTAATTATCTCCTCAAAGCCCTACCTCTAAATACAGTGACACTGTGGGTTATAGTCAATGAATTTTAGGAGTACACAATTTAGTCCACGCCAACTTTCTACCATGCACTTATGTGTATATCATTCTGATGGTACATCCCTTCCATTGAAATACTTCCTCTCATGTACCTACAAGTGTTTGATTTTTCACTCCCCATCAGGTGAAATAATCCTACTATATCCTTATTGGAGATTAAGACCATTTCTAAAGAAAAAGATGAAAGTGGGGAGAATGATATGGAGATTTATAATGAAATATGATTGGTAATGAAAAGAATAGAACGTGTTGAAGGATGAATTAGTGAGAGGAGAAACTAGTAAAATATCTTTCTCAAGAATCAACTCTCATAGAATCTTCAAAATTTATATAAGACTAATTGCTCTGAATGGAAAATTAAATTAACAAATAACTCAATTAATGTTTTTGGCCAAAGTTCAAGTCTGTCAGACTTCAAAAGTAGGAAAAAGAAATGAAATGAGTTTGCCATAGGAAAACAAATTTTACTTGGCTTTTTTGATCTCTTGGTTTTTTTAACTCAGAGGTCCACTGTAGAGTTATTTATGAACCTGGAATATAAAATCGTATGTATGTCTGTTAGGGAAATTCTAAAATGCAGATATTTTTCTTTTTAAATCTTAGATTTAGTACTCAATTACCCTGAAAACCAATAATGAAATGGCTTTTCATCATAAAAATGGACATTTGTTGAAAGTTCAACAAGGAAAATCTTCTAGAAATACATGTTTTATTTCTCAGTGAAAACAATATCTTCTATTTGCCTTTATTATGTTTCAATAAAAACAATACCTTTTATTTGCTTTTATATCACTTATAAGACACTTTTGCATTCATTACCTCATTTGAACTTGACAACAACCCTCTGAGATGGATAGGTAAGTTATAAGGGGACAACTTGCAGATGGGGAAACTGAGATATAGATGTTAAATGAATTTCTCAATATAGAAAAGATTACCAAGGGCTTATACTCAGTGAACACTACAGAGGGAAAAAATAGAGAGAGGACTATTGATAGTAAGGGGAAAAAAATAGTTCCTGGAAATATTATGTAGAAACATGAAGACTAACCTCATGCATAATGATTTAAAATTGCAATATGTGAACATAAGTACTGAAATAAGTGGCATGTAAGAAGCCTCATCTCATTGAAAATGAAAACTGGCACCACAGAGGCCTAATAAGTAGGATGATGTGTGACATAAAGTGAAGCAAAGGCTTAACGAATCTCATTCTCTGATTTGAAGGTGGCATGTCTAAATCTACTACGAAAAACAAAGTCACCTCAGATTCTCTAGGAGTCAGGGAGTCAGCGAGCAGATTTATTAGAAAAGAAAATACACTCTTCATATATATTATAAATATATATGTTTATATTACATTTACTTGCTTTTAAAAACGATCTAAAATCTATTTCTGTTTGGAACATTGAGACCATGCATAGGAAAATCAAATATTACGGTTATAAAATATTTTGTAATGTAGAATATGTCTTACATCAGTGGAAGAATATCCACTGAGAAAAAAAGACTTAATTTCCTTATATAAATAGCTATGGATTAGAGTACAACAATAGTTCTAACTCTGCTATTGCTGTGCATTTAAAGCCACGATGATGACTGTATTGAAAAAGAGGGAAGAGAAAATCAATAGATTATTGCTTCAATGGAGCTCACAACAGTGCTGATTAGAAAACACAAATGGATTGCATAATAGTAAAATAACTATAAACTGGGTATGGATTTAAGCCTATGTTAAGACCATTCTTAACTGCATTGTATCTTTAGAAAACATGCATTGAAATTACAAGAGCAAATTAAATCTATTCGACCGCAAAATTTAATACATAAGAAATAGCATTTATTAATGATCTGGAAGAAGGAGTAAATAGCATGTTAATGAAATGTGCAGATGATACTAAATACTAAATTGTAAGGTGTTACAAACAACAGTGCAGACAGAGGCTTAATACAAATAAACCTTAAAAAGTTACGGAAAAGCCAATAGTGGCAAAAAAAAAAAAAAAAGGCACATAAAACTTATAAAAATACTTGGAAAAATTTCAACTTGAGGAAGAATACGAAAAAAGTGTAAATGGAAAAGTGACTTTGAAATTTGATCAGGATTTTCTAATTATAACAGACGGGTTAATCCACTCTTGAGAGGGCTTGGGCCAACTACTAGGCAGTTAGTCATTCCATTACTCCGCTATTTCCTCTTTAGGTGGACCAAAAGAGCTATAGAGCTTAGTTGTAGATTTTTTTGGAGGCAAGCAAAATGAAGAAAATATAGAGACCAGGCATATTAGTTAATGAAACAAGCAAAAAACTCCCAACATATCGAGGAGAAAGGAATTGATAGTGAAGACACACAATTACATATTGGTATCATCTAATGGAGTGTTTATAATGAAAAGGGACAAAATAGTGTAAAACTCTTAGCTCAGTGCATGGCACATGAGCGCTCAGTAAATATTAACAATTGCTACTACTACTAGTGGTATCATTATTATTATTGCTACTGCTACTGCTATTAACTACCACCAGGAGGACTATTACTCCTTTCGGGCTATGTCTTTACTCATACATTGAAGGGATTTATTCCTTGAACTTGGTAAATGCTCTTGGGCCTTTGTACTTGTTCTCACTGTACTCTCTCTCCCTCCATTTTGTCTAGCAAATTCTCTTCATTCTCTTCATAGGGACTTAGCAGTTCTTTGTCTTGGAAGCCTTCAATGACCTCCCAAAACTCTTAGGGGCTCTGATGTAAGCCCCCATTTTTGCCCCTTTAAGAGTGCAACGAAGTATAATTGCTTGTGTCTTTTCTGGCTTTTCCATTGCACTCTGAAAACTCTGTGAAGTAGGGACCCCATCTAGGTCACTGTTATAATCAGAAAGCTTAGCACTGTATCTGCTATTCAGTATATGTTTATTGAATAGGTTTTACAAAAGTTCCCAATATTTCTTCTTACCCAACTATTCCTTTCATACCCCACAACACCTAAGCAAATTGGGTGTGAATTCTTCAGTCCTTAAGTTAGATGTGAAAACTAAGCTCAATGACCTGGGCTGCATTTGTGATTTTAAGATAATAGCTACATATCTTAACAGATGTTTGATTATGTGCCTTAATTTCCCAGAGATTCAGAGAGTTGCAGGATGTAAAGCACCAACCATTGTATAAAAGGTGGTTAATGCTTAGATATGATCCAGACTCAGACTACTCACAATCTAAGATGTAGAACTGAGATGGCTAGTGAAAATGCTCCTGGGTATCAACTCTCACCATAGCTATTATCACTATAAGGGGAGGAAAAGATACTCAGAATGGTTTCTTCCTTTTAAGTTGCCTTTCCTTCTATTCTTAATAGAATTTTTCTGTACTTCTCTGATCCACTGATAGCTGGTTGCTCAGAGAAGTGGATCCAGAATTTCTATTTAAGAGGAGCTTAAGGACAACAACCTAATTGAATGGGGGTGGGGTGTGGGCAGCTAGGAGACTTTTGAAAAAAAATTAATTTATTTTTGAGATTTTTTCTTTAAGCTAAATTTGTATAGCAAATACACTGATTTTACTGTCATTGCATGTTTATTTTGGAGGGTGTTCTTGGGTATAAGTGGGTGCTAAGGACTCCCAATCCACCCCTCTCCTGACAGTACATCTATTTTTAGTGTAGAGACATTTGAAATAAAGGAATAGGAAGGCTTGTTAAGAGAGGTTTGATTAGGACTCTTTTGCTATTGCTATTTACGTTTGTAAACCTATATGCGTTAGAATTAACCGGTATGCTTCCAAAAAGATTTGAAAGTTTGAAAAAGCAGAGTCAGCCTTGAGAATAAGCACTAGAATATAGCATTAGGTCTGGGGCCTACAGTGATCAATATAGTCATAAGGAAACAGGCAGCTTGACCAAAGAAGAGTCATATTTGAGGCACTCGGTTTATCATATAATTATGTATTTACTTCAACTAGGGACAGATACAATAGAATATAAGATATGACCTAAAGGAGCTTGCGTCATAATTGGGAAGGCAAGAGAATGCCTGCCAGATTATCATTTGAGCGCATTTGTGAGACTCCTCTTTGGTGTTCACTGTTCCCACTGGTTATTCTCTTAGCCTAATTATGAGGGGGAAAATAGAAGAAAAAAATGCATCGGAAGGGGAATGCAGCTAAAAATACTGACTCTTAGGGTATGTGCTCCAAATTTAAAACAATATATTCATAGTTTTAAAGCTGAAACTGTAGCTAACATCTAATTGGGCCCTTTTATTTTGCAGAGAAAACTGAGGCCTGCCTAGCAAAATACCCCAGCTCATAAGCAGCAGGTTCTCTGATCCCTACTCTAGTGTCCTTTCTATCACAATGTAGTGCCTTTGAAGAGGAGGTAAAATGACTGGAGTCACCTTATGCCTGTTTATGCTAAAGAGCCCTATAATGTTTAGATGGTTTTTAAAATTATTTGATTACCAGCATCAAAAATTTTTTTTAGCACAACAGTTTTCATCCTAATTTCTCAGTTACCAAAGTAGAATCCATCAATGCTAAAATTTCTAGTCCTTATCAAAAGGAAAATTCAATAATCAATCTGAATAACAGACTAGAAAGTGTTTTTTTTTTAACCTACATTCACCTATCTCTCTTCTCTCCTATCTTTAACTATATGAATGATTTACAATTATATTTCCCTCCTGACCTCTTTTCTGAATCTCGGTTTCATATTTCAACTGCTGCATCTCTACTTGTTTTTCCTCCCATGACCTCAACTCAACAGGAAGCCAGATTCTCCTGCATGTATCCCTATTTCTGTCAATGACACCATCATTCTTCCAGTCACCCAGGTCTGAATCTTGGCATTATCTCTCTTTCCTTTTTCTCTTCTACATCTGGTAGGTCACCAACTTCTGTGGCCTCTTCCTGAAACATGTCTCTCAATTCCATTCCTTCTTTTCTAATTTTATTTTGTACACTCTAACTCAACTCCTCACAATCCCATTTCCAGGGTTGAGTTATTTTGTACCCTCTAACTCAACTCCTCACAATCCCAATATTTACCATCTACACTGCTTCCCAGTTTTGTCCTGGCAACCCATCCTACAACCATGTGGACTGCTCTCTCTCTAAATAACCATTAAAATAAAAACACAAAGACCTATTTGACCCTTTGATTCTAGCTTTCCACATTTCCCCAGTGTCCGTAGATGATAAAATCTAAACTCAACTGTCTGGATGATGTCGCCCACACCTTTGCAGCCTCATCTCACTTTCCCTCCACAGAACCATCCTTTTCAATCAACAATTACTTTTCTTCCCAATGCCGATTTCCATCCTTTGCTCATAGCTGGAATAGATTCTAGTGTCTTTATCTGAACTCAGCTCTGTTAAAGCCAAACAGGGCAGCAGACCATGACTCCTCAAATTCCGTAAGTATCTGCTGATGATTCCACTGAGGCAGCCTTCAGCCTGTCTCCTCAAAAGTATCTTTATACGTCTGTCTCCTTCCTAACTAGATAATTATATCCTGCAGGGCACAAAGCAGCCTCTCCCATCTTTGTATTTCC
>NW_011888783.1:16763687-16861903 GCF_000151845.1 Pteropus vampyrus | reverse complement strand
CACCGAACGAGGAGCCCCCGCTCGCCGAGCCCGCGACTCCGGGCGGGCAGCGCCCGAGCTCCGGCCTCGCACCGGGTGACCCGGCCACCCTCGAGAGGCACACTCGTCTCCCAAATCAGGTCAGGGTGCAGGCCGCTTCCCAGCGGAGGTCTGTGCTTGCGAGGAGAAACCACGAACTTACCCCTGTCCGCGGGCAGGGCGCGAGGTTTCCCACCCGGAGCGGCGCGTCCTGACCTGGGCACTCGCGCCCACTCGCGCTCCCCAGCGACCCCCTTTTCCTTCCGCGGGAGCCGAGGTCGCCCCTCTGCCGACCCTGTGGCGCCAGCCCGGGTTTCATGGGCTCCGAGACCAGCACCAGGCTCCGAGGGGAATGCTGCGGGCACTGGCGCGCCTCGCTTGCTCCTGACACCTTGTAGAAAAACTTTTAATACAGAAGAGGCGAGATGACATCAAATTGCCAGAAAAAGAAGGGGTGGGGGTGGGGGGAATCATTGTTAGAGTGCTGAAAATGAATGTTTCTGATGCGCATAAGCACTGTTTATGGAGAACTTAATTACTATTTTTGTTAGTTTCTTTAGTAATGAAAGCAACACCATTTAGTGGCTCATTCCAGATGATGTTACAGAAAGCAGTTCTCTTATCAATAATGGTGTATTAGAATTGACTTACAGAATTATTCGAGGGTATTTGAGCTAAGATGATTGTTAAAGAATATTTTAACACTAAAGCTGTTTTAGGACAGCTTTCTTGCTTTCTCGAACTCGGTTGAATTGAACAGCCAGGATTCAGTGGATCCAAACCTACGAACACATTACATTTAAAGACAAAAATAAGTAGGTGATTTAAGACAGTTAACTGTCGGCTTTGTAGTAGGCCCATCTTCACAGTGAAATGCCATGGTTTTTGATTTTCAAAAAAATATGTGATGACTGCATTTTAATGATGATTTCGGTCATTTGTAGAGCCTTTGTTTTAATTCCTGCTACAATAGTGAGAGGTTTGGGAGATTGTAAATGAATATGAATTTAGTTTGTTTGGAAAGAGAGGAATGAGATAAGGAAAAATGGTCTTTTAGAGCAATGTGTACTGTTTAATTTTAAGTCCTACTGTAACTTATTTTGAACTTTGGGAAGTTTTTTTTTTTTTTTGAACTAGATCCTATTAACTCAAAAGTTTTAGTGCTAATAATTTCAGAGTAAATAACCATAATGCAGTGGCAAGGACATTTTTTTCTTGTCCAGGAAAGCAAATAGATGATTGATTTCTTCTTATTCTTTTAGGGAACGTATAAGGACACATTAAAGGGGAAGCAGGTAAAGAGAGAGAGATGGAGAGAGAGAGAGAGAGAAGGAGAGAAGAGAGAGGGAGAGAAATAACCAAATATTAAGCACGAGGATCTGGATCTAAAAATGGATGGTCAAAGATCTTGGGAACTAAGGGACCTTCTTGCCAAATAAGGAAACTTGGCATGCTGCACTGTGTATTTTAAGTTAGCACAAGAGTGAGTGTTATTGGCAATATATTGGCTGAGTGCCTATCTGGAATAAGCAGTGAAACTGACTTTGACAGGGCAATCAAAATATAAACAGAGTTATGAGGGGCGTGGAGAGAATAGTCTACTTATCAGAGAAAACACTGGAGAAATTACAGTGATGTTTCATGAAAAGAAGTCAAGTATAGAGTAAAGCTATTAGTGTGGAGCGAAAGAAAAAAATAGACAGTTGATTTTAGAAATTGATAGATTCAGAGAAAACGAGGAGAGAATTAATGATTTTTTTTTAAAGCCAAAAAGGGTGTTTGTGGTGATATAGTACTTCTTGAAATAAAATAGCCTTGTATCAGTATCTAGAGATGTTAGAAATAAAAATCAATTTGGATCATTTATTTTCCATTTTATTTTACCCAGGACAGATTGATAGGGAGGGTGTTTTGTATGTCTGAATATAATAGGAACAGCTTAGGCACCTTTTGGTCTTACTGCAGTGACGATTTAGGCTACTTTTGTGACTATTAACCTTGCCTCACTACATACAAATAAGTAGAGTTCCAGCTGTGCCCGGAAAACTGTTTTGGTTAAAAAAGAGAGAGCTGTAAATGCTGGAGCTTAGATTGGTGTGACTGATACATGGATGCTTTTGTGTCAGACCCTCCTACGGACAGCTGAAGCATCGATTATGCCCTAATAGCAGTTAAATAATCCCAACACAGTAGAAGATTCTGTGAGAACAAAGCAGCTACACATTTGACACCTTAACCCCAACATCCCAGTTGCTAATAGGAAATCAAAGTCTCAGACTGAACTTTAGGTGGATGGTAAGGAATCCAGTAATTACAGTAATAAGTATCTGTTTAAAGGGGGAAAAAAAGCAAATTAGAAGGAGAATGATACAGTGGAATAAAGACATATGATATGGTAGAAGAAATGATATGACTTTGGAGTGAGGCCTGAGTTTGAATCCCAGTCGTGTCGCTTATAAGTTAGGTAGTCAGTTTGAGCAACTTTCATATCCTTGATTCTCAGTTTCCTCACATGTATATTGCGGACAGTACCACCTACTTTATAAGCATATGAGATAACACATGGAAATGCTTGAAATAGTGCCTGAAACTTCAGCTGCCATAAGTGAATAATAGAGAATAACATTATCTAGTTATACACAGAAAGCTTCTTGTTTCATCTATACCCAGCTAAGGCTTGGTAGCCTGTCCTGTCCCAAATCATGCCTACCTGTGTAGAGGTTTTCCTGGCTACTCTCTTGCTTTAAGTGTAAGGATTTCTAAAACAGCTTTGTGTACCTTTGTGTTTATATACAGCTTTGTGATATGTTGGGAGAGAATCTGAAAATTATGCATTTAAATATTAAATATTAAAAAGTAAATATGAGAAGTTTGAAGAATTTGGGATTTGTATGAATAGGGGAAGATTATGACCTAGAGACCAAGACCAAAACCATTCTTACTGCTGATTTTGAGCACAGCTTATCTCCAGGGACCAACACTCTTCTTTTTTGGACTCATCTCTGGACTTCCCTATAGGAAAACCAAAGAGCCAAGGCAAGAATTGCTGTCTAAAGGTCATGGAGTAAATCTTTGCTTTTTAAACTTTTCTACCAAAGTGCTTCGTTGTGGGGAAGAATGTATTCCTTCAGGACCTGCAAATATAGCCATAAATACACCCCAATGTAAACAAGCACTTTTAAAAAAAATCTTGCATTTAATCTTAAAAATTCATGTGAATTTTGCATTCTCTTCAGTACTGTTTGATTTTATTGAACAAATCAGTACAAATAGATACTAAGCATATTTATTCTCCCAGATCTTAAAGTCGATGCTGTAGGATGCATGTTTATTCATACACCTTTTTGCACAGGGCTGGGTATTCCACCTATGGGAATGCCCGTATTTGAGGAGTGTGGGCCTGGTTCTGATAAATGGTACTGCACCATTAAGCTTTGAGCCCAGCCCACTGCATGGGGTAATGCAATTCCATTTTGTTGCTAAAAGAATAGGGGTAGGTCATCACTCACAGAGTTTTTATTTTCTATGGTTATACTATGGCTTTCAAGGTGCAGAGAGCTCTTTGCCTTGGAAATGGAGGAGAGGGGAGAGGATAGTTGTAGGATAGAAATCTGAGATGTGGCTCTCACCTTCCCAGCCAGTTTGGGAGGAGAAATTTAGGGAGATGATCCAGTTATCTTCATTATTTCTATCGCTGATGTTAACGCTGTGCTCTTATGTGATCTCAAGGGGCTCTTGGTATAAGGTTCATGACTGTATCCCTAAGAAAAGGGAGACTATCCATACTTTATAGTAGGTTAATTAGTCAAACTTACTCAAAGGGGTGGAGTGAGTCTTAAAAGCCATTCATTCTGTTCTCCTAGCTAATGCAGAAGTCTCCTACTGTACATGCCCACCTCCCATTGAATACTCTCAGTAATGGGGAGCTCACTACTAAACAGGGTGGCATATTTTCTTGTTAGGCAACTCTCATAACCAGAAATTTTTTCTGTAACTTTTGCCCTCAGATAGCTTTTCTTCTGGATCAGTGATGTGTAATTTAGAGTCTTCCTTTGGTTTTCTCTAGTTTTAACATCCCTATTTCCTTTCATCTTACGTTAAGGTCACTAGTTTTAACCTTCATAATGACCCTTCTCAGAGAACATTCATTCTAGGTAATTAGTCTGAAGTTGTACCTATTTGTTAGCAGCCAGGATGGTCAGAAATTTTCTCTTTGACAGAAAATGGTTCAAGGATAGAAACAGGCGCCGAGTAGCCACAGAATCTAGGGATGTATGAGCCTGTCTTGTTTACTCATGGGAAACTGCTTTCTCCCCTATATCTACCTCCCACCCCCAAAACACCTGTGAATTCCTCTTCTAGCCAACTCATAGAACTGCCTTCTCAATGCTGCTTTATACAAATTCTGAATTTCTGTTCCTCCTGCCTCTAGTCATTCAATACAAGAAGCCCTTGCAGTGACCCAAGTCGTGGGTTGTGCCTATTTCTCATTATACCCACTTTCCTACATTTGACACCACATTTGTGTGCCGTCTGTGTCCCTACTCTCTACATTCTTGTTCCTCCTATACTTTGCCTCTGGCAAGAAAGTGTCACGGAGGTCTGTTTGCATTAATTGAAATATTAAAGTACAGATAAGAATGTTTCATTTAACTAGCTCATTTTTATTTTAACCTTTGGATTAACTAGAGAATTATTTTACTTAAATGGTAAAGCATAGAAAAAAATGAAACAGCTGTTCAGTTTTTTTAGACTCTTAAAGTCATCTTCTCTCCAATATCTGTGACTGAAGATCCTATTCACTGTGCCCAGCCTATTCTATACAAAATAAGCTGCTTTTCCCCAGTGGCAGCCTTAGAGGAAGGAAGGAATATCTAGTAGACACAGTGCTTATTAGTTCAATTCACATACCTGGTCTTCTCTAGCTAGTCATATAGATCTTATCTTTTAAAAGTGACTTAAAAACAAAAACATAGTAAAACAGCAGTCCTGTTCAGAAATAGAATCTCTGCATCTTTGACCTTGGTGTTATGAATATCAAATCAGAGCTTTCCCCATTTTCGAAGATAAAACTTGTAGGAATAATAATAATAATAATAAAACTACAGAACCATAATCCAACTGGTATTGTTTTAATACACATGATGATAAAGCACATTTTTATTAGTTTATTCACTAATCTATATTAAGGAGGCTGAAATAATATTGGCATAAATAAGTACCAGGGCAGTAAGCTTGGCAAAAGAATTTGTCGAAGGCTTTTTTTCTAAATTTTGGGGGGGGAGGGCGTTATATCTAGGTCATGATAAAATTAGTTTTTCTTGCTGCATTGCATTAAAAACTAACT
The DNA here is from genome assembly GCF_000151845.1 of Pteropus vampyrus. NCBI lineage: Eukaryota > Metazoa > Chordata > Mammalia > Chiroptera > Pteropodidae > Pteropus > Pteropus vampyrus. The sequence goes on along the minus strand of NW_011888783.1, from coordinate 16,856,538 downwards.
TGTAACTTTTGTGAATAAGAGAAAAAGGAAAGAGTAAATTAGGAATAGGAAAAGAGGAAGTATCTGAATTCAGAAATAATAGACCCATATAAGCCTGAAAGATAGAAAAATTCAGAAAAAGTCCAAAAGGCCTATTTTCTAGTAAAGTTAATCCTTTTATAAAGTAGATTTAATTTTCTTTAAGAAATTATGATTTGTAGTACTTAATGAAGTGGGTTGCATTTTTCTGAGTCCATTTACTATGCAGTAGGTAAGATCTGAAGGAAGACAGTGGCCACCAGGGAAACTGTATAATCTAGGTCTCTACCAAGGCGAGTGCTATAATTGAATACATAAGTTCTAGAAACTCAAGTATCTAAAAAGTGCCAAAAAAAAAAAAAAAGTATTACTTTTTAATAAATATTCTCCTTAGGATAAAAGATGTTTAAAAGAAAATTGTAATTACTTACTAATAAGGTAAATCTGGCAAAAATGGCCAAAACTAAAAGCAGCAGAAGAGTGAGAAAAAAATACACAAAGAAACACAGATAAAAAGGATTTAGGGATCAATAGTACATTTATCTGTAATAATTGCTCTGCAAAACTAATGGAGATATAATATGAAGCGATTCTGAAAATGAGAGAGGAAAACTCTTGAGGAAATCATATCCAACTACAGGGGCTAAAGAAATAGATGGCTACATGTGATATCAAGACGTATTAATTAGACAGCCATAATTGCCATTTATTGAGCATTGTATGCTATGTGCCAGGCGTTATGCAAGGCCCTTTCATAGCATCAACTATGCAGAGTGGGTGTTATTGCCAGTGAGAATACGGAGGTCAGAAGGGCACAGTGCCTTGTCCAAGGTTTAACAGCTAATAAGTTTGGATTTGTCATTAGATCGCTCCACCTGGGGCCTTTCCCCTAGACCATGCTGCTGCTTGTTGAAATATGTTATTTGGAAATAAGATTTATTAAAGAAGCCAAATAATACTGTGCAAACTTGATAACTTTTGAACTATCGATTTTGAGACATTTGATAACAATGTAAAGGATTTATAATTTTTTATTTATTGATTCTGGAAATGCCATGGCCTGTGAAAAAGTGATTGGTTCAAGGTTACTGAGCGGTAGAGGCAGAGTTCAAACTCACATCTATCTAATTCTGAAACTATAGGTTTTTTTTTTATGTTCATACTTTGGTGGGGTCTTTTTGTTCTTATTTTGTTTTTGCTGTTTTTAATTGAAGGAAAAGGTCCCTTTTTTGGAATAGAAGGCCATGCTTTCAGCAATTTAGTTAATAGTTAAAATTTTTTAAATTTTTATTTAAGGAAATTAAAAAAAAAATTTGTCTTATTACTCAAGTACTCAAATGATTGGATTCAACCACGAAGTTAGTTATTTTCAACATTTTCAGAGTTGTGACGCACTATTAGGCTTTAAATTTCATGATATCCGTGCTCTAACTTACCCTTCAGTGCTGTGGGATAGATTCTTAGCAATATTTAAAACAGCTTTGAGAGTTTATGAAACAAAAGTTAGAATACTACAAAATTAGGACTGGGAATTGTTATATGGAGAAAAATTGCCTTTCTTGTGTAAAAGCAATTATTTTGATGTGGGACGAAAACATCATTTGATTGAGTATACTGTGTAAATACATTTATATAGGTGACACTTATTGAATTCTGCTGTATTCACTGGAGAACATGTGGAAAAATAAGAACATGATTTGATCAGGCAGCAGTCTTCCCCCAAGATGCTCAAAGTATGATTAATCAGCAACTCAGATTTTTTCATTCTTGTCATGAGTTGATCCTATTAGAGTAATGATTTTAAAATTAAAGGAGAGAAAACTTAAGGGGAAAAATAAATATATATGGTTTGACACTCATATAGATTGCAGTAGGAATCTCAATCAGGCTTTACAGCTAGATCCATGATGCTTTGCCCAGCTCACTGGAGTTAAAACCTTTACTTGTACACCCCAGGATTGTTAGTCTCTTTGGTAATCAGGTGGGACGTAATTTTGTATGGTCTCAATAAAACATTCACATAACGACGTGGTTCCATTCATGCATAGCCAGTTTCCAAATGGCAGGATGTATCACAAAATGAGTAACAGTGATTCTGGGAAGAACATGACTAGTTGCTTCATCTCAAGTGATGAAGATCTTGGAGATCTATGCTTCTCAGACGCCAGCCTTCCTCTGGCACCCTTAGGCCAATTTCAAATGTGACTGATTCTTCCTTAGTTCATCTGTATTCCCTGGACCTGCTTTGCACCAGAGAATTTAGATTTATTCATATTGATCTTTTCTTGGTTCAGGTCTCTACATTTGTTTTGGAAAGGCCTTCCTTTCCCTTCCCCCTCATTTTCCTCCTCTTTTGGACTCCAAGGCACCCAATCCTGGAGGTCCCTAATGTCCTCTTTTCCAGTCTCCTAAGAAGCCTAGGCAGCAGTTTCTGAGTTGAGATTCGTTTCACAATCCTCTGGGGGGACTTGTAAAAACTATAGGTGTCAGATTTTACTTAATCTGATTGGACTCTTCCAGCTGCAAAAGGTATAATGGAAGAATAGCCAAAAACTATTTATTCATTTATTTGTTCATTCATTCATTCAACAAATATTTTTGAGTGGAGAAGGTTCAGTGTGCCTGGCTGTGTACTAGGTGCTGAAGATTCAGATGTAAATAGAAATGACTTTTGCCTTTAGGAAATTTATAGTGTGGTGGGAATCAAGTGGGAAAGATGAACGAGTAAAGAAAGGTGTTATGGCACAGAAGGGGAGTTTAACTCTGCTCATGAGGCTCAAAAGAGCTGGTCATGGACATTAGTTGTTTCAGGAAACACACACACACACACACACACACACACAAAGACTTTTCCTAAGCAGAAACACAAACCTGTGCAAAAGTGTGGAGATATAAGAGAGATCAGTTTGTACTGGGAATTGCAAGTAGTTCCTCGTGTGTGTGGACGGAATGAGAAAATAAGAAGTAAAGGTGGCTGCAAGTGGTAAAGAAAGAATGTAAGAAAATGTCCCAGATTTAAAAGACATGAGTTACAGACAGAGAGATTTCACTGAGTGTCCTACCCATGAATGAAAAAGACTCACCCCTAATCATATGCTATTAATTTCAGGATTCCAGGAATGAAAAGGAAGAGATATGTAAAATGGATTAGTAATGAGAGTAGCATCAGACTGCTCTACAGCCACATTAGAAGCTAGACGACTATGAAGCAATACTTTTGAAATTATAAGTAAAATTATTTCCTACCTAGAATGGCATACCCAGCCAGGCTACCAATCAAGACATTTTAAGACATACACAGTCTCAAAAACAAACACACACACTCATTCTGAGTACTCTATTCAGGTAGCTAATAGCTAATGGGAGATGTGCACCATCAAAACAAGAAAATAAACTAAGAAAGAGAAGCAAGGAGATCCAAGGACAGACATTCCCACAGAGGAAAATGTGAAGGAAATTCTTAGGATGTGGAAATCCCAGTCAAAATCAGGCCTGGAGAGCAACCATTCCAGCCAGACTGAATCGAGATGAAGGGTATAGGAGGGATGTCTCTGAGAAAAAATAGAACCTCCCCGCCACCCCAATGTCTTTACTGAGAGTAGTTTTGCAATTCTTAGGAGAGTTTGAGGTTAATAAGTGTTAGGTGTATAAAAAGCTAAGCAAACAGCAAAAAAAAAAAAAAAAAAGAAAAAGAAAAAAAAAGAAAACAGCAATTAAGAGAAACAAAGTTATAACTCTAAGAGAAACAAAATTATCTAAAAGAAAAAAAGTCGTTGAATCCTACATAGCACTCCTGGAAATAACATTTACTTTGTTAGACTACTGTCAATGCTGAACATTGACTTAACTCAATGTTACAATATAGTTGGAAGCTGAGAGGATTTGGAAAGTATGACATATTTGCATGCAAAAGGTAAAGGGTGGTATATGAGAATTAAATCCTTATCTTCCACAGGGAAAAGTTATTAGATAATATCTAAAATGGAACAATCAAGAAATAGCAATATAAACAATATATTTTTTAGAAATATGGAGGTAAGTACCAGAAGAAAATGCTAAAGGAGTTTAAATTAATTCCCTCTAGAGAGAGAATTGAGTGGGGAAGGAGTGGGGCCGGGGAGTTCTATTTTATTTTTTATACATTGATCTAAATAAAAATGATCAATAAAAATATAGAACTAGCATCTGTAACACTGAAGGAATCTTGCATGTGGTAGTTTTTAGCTTGCGTATTCTATGTACCTATCTTTGGTGCATTCCTAAATTGTATCTACATTTTTTTTTATGATTAACTGAATATGAATTGAAGCGAAAGTCAGTAGGATAAATTGTTGACTCAAATATGTGTATGGACTGTATTTGGATACTATGGTCCCCCTCTGCCTGCATTTTTATGTAGAGTCTAAGCTCTCTTTTATAAGCTATCTTTTAAACTTTAGAGGATAAAGTCCTCCCTCTTGCCTTCTCTCCAAAGTAGAGCTGAGTTTAACTTTGCATAAGAAATCAGCATTCTTCAATGACCTGATGTTCCTAAAATGGCACTGCTAGTCAGCTGCACATTAAGATCTCTGAGCTATTTACATCACCCAGAAAAGCTTCAAGATGATTATAAAGAAAATTTATCAGTTTATATAGATCCAAACTGCCCCCTTCATCTTTTTATTTTGAAAACAATCAAACCCCACAGAAAAATGAAGAGTGGCAAAATGCCCATATAACGTTCACCTAGATTTGTCAGTTGTTAACATTTTTTGCCATATTCACTTCCTTTCTTTACCATTTTCTGAAGATGAGGAGTCGAACCATTTTAAATTATTTGGGAGATATACATCTCCCAGTATATCTCCCGAGAACAAAGACATCCTCATACAAAGCCAAAATACCATTATTTGCCATGGATAATTTAATATTATCTAATATGTAGTTAATATTCAGATTACCCTAAAATCCCAATAATACCTTCTGTAGATTTTTTTTTTTTTTGATCCAGAATCCAGTTAGTGATCATGCATTGCATTTAGTCATCATAGTTCTTTAAATCCTCCTCATGCTGGAAGTTTCCCTACATTTTTTAAGAAAGGTCTTTTATGACATTGACAATTATAAGGAACCCAGGCCAGTTGTTTTGGAGACTGTCCTATATGTATGAATTTGTCTTTTTGCTCCCTCGTTATAAGATTCTAGTTTACAATTTTGGCAAGAATATGTATACAAACATTTTTTATCCACCTACCTTTTATGCTGGTTCAAAAGTTTAGTTCTTTGTTTTCTCGTTTGGGTATTTTCGTTTCATTTTTCCTTTTTAATCTGTGGTCTGGCATGGGGTATGAAGGATGACCACTTACCTGGAGAATAGTAAAACATCTTAGACTGCAGAAAAATACCACTGTAATAATTTCTGGGAAGGGAACTCTGTTCCTCTGGAAACAAACAATATTTTTTAAAACATTCTTGGCAGAGTTCTTTGGATGACTTAATATATTGTAATCAAGGGCAAGTTTTCTACTCTTTAATTAAGTTTCTGCTATAGTATACGGTCCAGGGAGCCACTTCAGAAAACACTTGGCCAGCTTTTCTATCATCCCTAAGCTGAACGTTTGCTTTTGGAATCTAAACACTGAACGTGTGTTCAGATTGCAGCGTTTGGCTCTCCATGCCATAGGATGCTCAGTTGCTTAGATTATGTATATTTTGTGAGCACAAGGTGGAGGATGGCGTGCCTCGGATGCCAGAAGAGCTGTGCAAGCTCGCTGTTGAAAGCAATCTTCCCGTTTGTCAGGGCCTCATGATAGGAGACCTGGTGACACAGTAGCCTTTAGGCAGAACTCCTCGGGATGTGCAGGAAGTACTGCTACAGGTTTTGTCAGGGAAGAAATCTGAGCCATTTCTTTGTGGACAGCTGTGTTTCAGAGTCTGGGCAAGTTGCTGTTGAATTTTGCACGGGCTGCCAGGGTAAGTGTTTTCATTTTGATTTGTTTATAGTCTTGGTTTTCTTTCTCCTGAGTCATCAAGGTTCTTTCTGGAAGTTTCATAAGACTCATTACACATTATCTAAAGTGGGATTCAGAGGATTTTTCATATCTGTAATCCAACTTTTCTTTTACTTTCTTTCTGCAGATTTTGTGGAAGTATAATACTTTGTCATTATGCAATGTCGTCTCTCGGTACCTCCTTTGTGCAAATTAAATTTGACGACTTGCAGTTTTTTGAAAACTGCGGTGGAGGAAGTTTCGGGAGTGTTTATCGAGCCAAATGGATATCACAGGACAAGGAGGTGGCTGTGAAGAAGCTACTCAAAATAGAGAAAGAGGTAAGGTCGTTTCCTGCTATCAGAAATGGTCACAATAGCACTTATGTAAGCTTTTCCTCATAGAGTCAGAGGTCACAGGCTGCCAGGGACCTGGCAAGGCCTTGGGGCTGATCCACAAGGCCCTTTCCCAATTTCCATTCCGGCAGCCCCATAAATAGAAATCATTGCTGCATGTGCTTTAGGGTTGAGTTCTACTAGGGGTCATCTGAACTGAGAGGGTTTCTTTCCATGGCATGAAAGACCGAATGTTCTCTGTGCTATCCTTTGAGGGGAGGTAAGATTTCACTTTTCTTTTCCCTTGGTCATCCAATAGGGGTCGGTAAAGAGTAATGTGTCAAGTTCTCTTCCCCTTTCCATTTTTCTGTTCATGAATTTGTGGTCATCAGGAGTTGTCTTTTAAAACATAAAAAGCATTTTCTACTAAAATATAAGCATCACCAGTTTCTTGGATTTCACCTCTACTCGAAGCCAAAAGTGATGGACTTTGTTTAATAAAGAATTAACGGGTGCTAGGCAGAGCTGCCCTACTTGTAAAATCATGATAGGGTGTTGGCTTTCAGGATCTGGGATTTGCACTGGTCCTAGTCAAGCTCAAAATTCATGGCCCTTTGTCTTTCTTTGGAATGTGATACAGCATCACTCCCAAATTCACTTTAGTACCTGGAGAATAAAACTAACTGTGGCACTGACTTGCAGGGGCTCAGTGGCATTGGTAACTTTTAATAGCTACCTTCTAGGGCTTGGTTTGGTCTTTTCTGTTAATGTCCTATTTTGGCTAATTATTGTTCTTTCAGTATCTTTTTAAAGTGAAGTTTTCCATAAATATCTTTTACTCTCCCTGAACATTTCATGGTCCCCCGCCCCGCCCCCCCTTAATTGATGCCAGTGAGCCATAGCAATTGATCAGAGAAGGAAAACCAAATGGCAGCACTTTGTGGTATGTCCTACCAGCAGTGCTGTGTGATTGGGTGGTCACCGGCTGTGTTTACAGTTGTCAAAGCCAGGCCAGAGGACTAAGATACAACTGCCTTAGGGTATCTATAGGTTGTGGACAGCTTAGGAAGTGATAACTTTTAAAGCCAATGTGCATACAAAACAGAAAGGTACTATATAGAAAAAGTTTTCTCATTTCTTAATTACAAAATGTTTAATAGTAGCCAAATAATAAAACCATTTCTTATTCTGCATCGAATCCAGCTTTTTATCTAGTGAACTCTTAAAGCCTTACTAGGCAAGCACTATTATCCCCTTTGTATAGATTGGGGGATAGAGCTTTGAGAAATGTTCTGAGCCCAGGAGGGGCAAGAGAAATCCAGGAGATCAGGCCCCTTGTTCTTTATTTTTAAACTCTGAAACTTCTAGTTGACCAAGTAAGAGTAGAAAATAAACTCATTTCATTAATTTTAGTCAAAGAAGTATATGCGTGTTAATATTTTTAAACATTAGGTCATGCAACTTCAGTACAACGAACATGTTTTTATATGATTGTTAGATATGAGACTTTATGAAACGTGAAATAGATTTTGATAGGAAAACAGTAATTGCAACCCACTCCACCCACACTTGTACTTACTACCTTTTTGACTATCTTTGAAAGAGCCAAGAAATGACACAGGAAAGCACAGGAAAGGAGTGAAAGTGGGAGTTGGAAACTGCCAGATTCTGCTCTGGCATAGGCATTTAACCTGAGTGGGTACTGTTCAGAAACTGAGTCAATTATAGTAAACTGCAGTTACATAACTCATAAACTTGTAAGTAGGGAAAATAAAAACTTCTTTTCAGCTTTGGGGCTTGGTATTGTCAGTGATAAAGAGACATGGTAAATTATCGTAAGGCAATATTGCATCCCTACACTTACTACATCAACAATTCAAGATGTAGAAAATTTTGGCTAGGGGTTGGCAGTTATTGGAAAGGAAATATGCATTTCTCATATAAATTTTTGTTATACTTTATGAACTGTGTATTGGCTTGCTGGCTAGATGTTTTCTAAGTGGTAAGATAAAGGTAATAAGCTCTGGATTTTCTTTTAATTTATAGATGCAGTCCTATGTCACTTGGTCATTTTTGCCAATGAGTTTTAGAAGCAGTGGAACGTTTAATAATATGTTCGTAGCTCACTCATGTAACTCTTTAAGAATGACCTGATGCCTGATTAAATATGTTTTATGAACTTAGTGAAAGATGGAGAAATATATACCAAACTCTTTAACTTTGATTATATGTGAGAGGATAGAGGAAGACTATTTTCACTTTATCTGTAGCTCTTTAGTTTAGTAAGTATGTATTATCTTTTTCTGCTTTAGTGAGTATATATTATTTTTCTAATTTAGAAAAAAATAAAGAAAAATGGCATTTATTTAAAATCTTGGTAGTTCTTTAAAACTTTATTTTAAAAAAACTTTTATGGTTTTTCCAAGGGAAAAATTACAAGAATAATACCATGATTTCTATCATATCCTTTCCCTAGAATCACCACTTACTAACATTTTCTAACATTCACTTTCTCTCTCTACAGTATGTTTTTGATTTATACATATTCATACATATTTTATTTTTACTGAACCATGAGAGTAAATTGCAGATGCTGTGCACCTTTATCCCTAAATATTTTAGCATCTTCTAAGTACACAAGCATAATACAGCTATCAAATTCAGAAAATTTAACACTGATACAGTATTACTTATTATATAGTCTATATTCAAATTTTTACCAGTTGTTCCAATAATGGCTTTTTATGGCATTTTTTTCCCAACCCAGGATCCATTCCAGGATCACATATTGCATTCAGTTGATATATCTGTTGAGTTTCCTTTTTTCCATAGTAAAAATACCTATTTTACTTTAGTAATTAATAATTAAGTTGTTGGAAGATACTTTGAGGCTATGTAAATATCTTCCCTCAATAAACATTACCCGATGTTATTACCATCCATTGGTGATTCTTGTTTGAATCAAATATTATGACAGTTACTGTGTAGAAAGCAAAAAGTTCTAACATAAATGAGTCTGCCTTTCTTCTTTTCTTCCTTTTCTCCTTCCTGACTTTCTTTACTTATTTATTCATCCACTTATTCATTTACTTATTGTTTCGTTATAGACTTATAGATTCCTTTCCAAATTCAAAATATTACCGCCCATTATTATTGTTTTTCACTTTCCTGCTTAAATTGTCCCCAATTTACCCAGTAAAGGTCCCTTCAAATTGACTCCTGTGTCCTTTTGATATGTCTTCATCATCATCATTTTTTTAGCATTTCTTTACTTTTTAGCACAAAAAGATTATCTAGTTGCTACCCCATTCCTGGAGTCAGCCATTTTTTTAAAGATGCCCTAATTCAGGGTACACGATTTGGAAGTATGATATTTAGAATCCAAAGTTTGGATACTAGATTTGTTTACTGTAGACTTTTAAAAAAAATTAGCCTTTGTTCTTTTGAGAGAAAGAATGGGTATAGATAAATTTTATTTATAGAAGCTTTTAATTTAAAATTAAATATCATACATCCAGATAGCTATGATCTATGATATGTGCCTGTTACAAACGTAAATTGGTAAATTTTTAGAGTTTAGCAAAATGTATCAAAAATCTTAAAATATTTACTTCCTTTGAGCTAGAAATTTTATTCTTGAGACTTAGGAAGTAGGAAATATTCAGAAATAGGCAGAAAGATGGATATAATAGGCAGTTCATCTTAGATGTATAATGGTGAAGAACTGGAAACAACCCAAGTGTCCTACAACAAATTATCTTTTAAATCATGGTGCATGGTACAGACACATGCAAAAATAAATATGTGAGGTGATGGATGTGTTAATTCAATTGTGGGAAACTTTCACAATATATACATACATTAAAATCGTGTTATACACTTAAATATGTTACAGGGTTTTTTTTTTGTTAATTATACCTCAATAAAGCTGAAAAAAATGAATTCTATTGCATTTGGAAGAATATTTAAAGAGCTAGGAAAATGCTTGTAATATACTCATAAGTGGTAAAAGCAAGTTAGTTGCAAAATGTTTAATATGATCCTAAGTGTCTGCTTGGTGTCTGTATAGTGTTTTTATCGTGCTTATATTTCCTTTAGTTTTCACATTTTTCTGTGATGGTATCATTTCTTTTTCTCCCCAACCTTTTATTATGAAAATTTTCAAAAAGAAAGTTGAAAGGGGGTCTTATAGCGAACAACTGTATGTCAACCATCTAGGGTCTGTCATGAACATAAATACTTGCTTTATTGCATATATATCCAGCTATGTAGTCTTTCATCCTTCAGTCCACTTTGATGCATTTCAAAATAAGTTACAGGCATCAGTGTATTTCCCCTTAAATTCCCTTAAGGCATGCATATTCTTAATAGAGTTCATTATGTGTTTACAGTTTTGTTTTTGTTTTGAGGTAAAATTTACATACAAGAAGTACACATCACTAAGTTTTGACAAATGTAAACACCCTGTGACCCATTTATATTTACTTTTATAATCAGTAAATACTCAAAAATTATACCTCTGGTAATTCGTCACTAAGGATGTTCAAGTGAATTGAGTTTTATAAATCTCTTTAGTATGTCACAAATCACTAATTTTCCAGTCTCAATATGTGCCTCTAAAATGTTTAGTGTTTACTTTTCCATGGCTCTTCATAGCAGCGCCGTAGGATTTTTAGTGGTAATTTGGCTTGTTTATGTTAGTTCTAGATTTACTTACAGTGCACTATTTTTTAAAAGTTTTCAACAGAAAAAATATGATCTAAGGATATATAGGTAAGAAAATAAACCATTATTGTATCTTTTTGGTAAAATCCAGTTAGCTGAGATCAAACCAAACTGCTTAGGCAGAAATCAAAGCAAGGAGTAGAGAGGGAAAAGAATGACATTGTGGATCACAGTTTCCTCTTTCTTGCTACTGCTGACTAAGAGAACAGCAAGCACCTCATCAGCTTCACAAGTGGACTTTTAGAAAGGGTTAATCATGCAGCTTCATTTTACACTTGCAATGTATTTGTTGATATGTTGAACCAGACATGTCTGTATATGGCATTTTTTGGTGTCTGAGAGATGGAAACCTGGAAGCATTTGTATTAACTTGAGATTTGTTGATATTCAGCTGAGAGCAGGAAACCAAATTTAAGTATGAAATGAAAAAAAAAATGATTTTTAAAAATTTCCCCAGAAGAATTAAAAAGAAGCAGAATTCTCAAGAGGTGAAATATGAAGCTTTTTCTTCATTTGCCTTATCTTTTCAAGGCAGCGCTCCCTTTATTAAAAAAAAATTTTTTCCCTGCCAAATTTGACTGTTGTAGAAATGTTCAAAGATGTATAAATTCAAGTTTCAAAATTGTCCCACACCATAAATGTTTATGGATAAAAAGAGAAGGTGAAAATGTCGAAACTAGCTATAAGAATAGGAGCTATCAAGGACAAAGTGGTGTAGAAGTTAGATCATATAAAAATATTCTGAGTCCACGTCTGTATTTCCTCCTTTACTAAGTCTAGAATATTCATTCACAAAATTTTTTTTTAAGGAAGAACTATCTTATGTTTTAAATATTGATATATGTTGACAGCCTTAGGACTTTTAACTTTTCTAAATGATGTTTGTGTATGCAAACACAGTCCTGTGAGAATTATATAACTAATTCTATTAAATTTATCACTTTAATCTTGCATTTAATCATCTTTCTTTTATATTGTATATATAGATTTTTGTTTTAATGATGTTTACTTTTTTTAGATCTGTCTATTTCTTTTTTGAAAGAATTATTCTATTTGCATTATTTTGATTAAAAGCGCTTTTTAAAGTATGTAATCAGATAACTAAAAAAGAACAGGAGCTATCAGTAACTTTTTATATGGAGGGGGAACTATCCATGTGAAATAGAAAATGCAATCTTAATATTGACACAAAACTCAGAAAAAAACTAAAAGTAAAAGCTTTTCATATACAGACTTTATCAACATGAGAGCATTTAGTGCTTCATAGAAGACTAGTTACGTTATCACTTTATTAGTTCATAGGAGACCCCCTTTTCTTTTCTTTGTACTTCTGTAGCTGATTTCTTATTAATGAATTTTTTGTGTTTGCTTTAATTGCAGGAATGTTGTTTTAATATTTCCCCCACTCTTTTTCCCTGAACATAATAAAGAAGAATAATACACATTTACTTTCTTTGTAAATCCTCTCAGTATTTAAATACATCGATGGGCCAGAATAAACGAAAATTCAATATCTTGGATACTTGATAAATGCCATTGAATTCTGATATAGTTTCTGTGATAATTTGTTCAAAACGGTACTCAAGAATGACCTCTTGGTATGTTTAAGCATCAAGAGGATGAATTTAAGTCTACCAGAGCTGACATTTTAAGTTGCTTCTTTGAAGCGTCCATAGTCTCTGTGCTAAACCTATTTGTTATAGCATGTCCACATACCTAATCTCTTCCTGTTAGCTCAGGAGTCCCTTCATGAGCTATTTAAGACAACCCCATGCAACATTTTTCTCACCCCAATCAGGATTTACCCATTCTGGATTCTATTGTTTTAGGTCAGTGGTTCTCAAAGTGTGGTTCCTGGACCACTAGCATCAAGCATCACCTGGGAACTGGTTAGGAATGCAGATTCTTGTCCCTCACCCATAACATGCTTAACATGCTTGTCAGAAACTCTAGTGTATGGGGCTGGCAATCTGTACTGTAACAAGCTTTCCAGATGTTTCTGAAGCCCTCTAGAGTTTGAGAACCACTGCTTTGGCCTGTACCTAGTCGATCATATGTCAAGTACAAGTGATCAGTATGTTAACTTCAGTTCAGAATTTTAGGTACCTTGTCAAACTGGTGGTGGAGAAACTTTTGTTATTAGAGGCTTTTTAGATGCTTGTATTCACCATGTTCAGGTAACCGCATGTGCGCAGGCCCTGCTTGCCAATGTTATTGAGCATGATAAACTAAGGACTGACTTAGGAATGGCAAACGTTCATGAAACCTCAGGTAAATACTTTAAGATTTTAAGCCTTTCCAACACTGGTTCTCACCTAACTTTCCAGCTTTGTCTTTCATTTTCTGACCCAAATTCCCTACTCCCGTTCAACTGTTCTTCTGTCCTACTTTCCCATTTTTGTAACCTGTCCACATTCTTTCCTTCACTTGTAATTCCTTTGTCCTCTCTGCTTGGGCAGATCCTATTCATTCTTCAGCTGTAATTTTTTCCTTCTTTGTGAAATATTCTCAGGTCCCACAATCATAATTTTTCTCCCTTTCTGAATTTATACCAGTTAGCACCCATACCACTAATTTGACATGTGATTAAAACTGCCTTGTGACTCTAGTATTACTGTTAGCTGTTGTCACTTTTCACTGTGAACGTCTTCTCATTTGAAAAGTGGGGCTAATAACAATATCTGCATCATAGGATGATTGAGAGGATTAAATGAAATAACAGATGTAAAAATATCTAGAAAAGTGCTTGACATGTGAAAAAACTTGGACTGTCTGCCTGCTGTATTTTCACGACCATACTCTAAAGTCAAGATAGCAGATTGGCGTTGTGTTTTGTGAAAACTTCAATTTGTTGTTTTCTAGAACTTTATGTTGAGAAGGGATCAGAGGCCACACTTGCAGTCTGTAGGAAAGAGGCATGGCAAGGCTCAGCATGAACGTGGAAGGGCAGGCACGTAAGCAGTGTATTCAGCATCTTTGTTGTGAGCTCTCTGAGGGCGGGGACTGCCATTGCCTTTGTTGCCGATGCTGTTGCATCCTGGTCATCATCACTATAGCAAGTACAGCTACCATTGTGAGATGATCACTTGGTTAGGGGCTTTCCATTACTGCCCTGTTCTTCATACTCATGTTACAAGATTATAATCTCCACTTGTCAGATCAGAAACGAAGTCTCCAAGAGGCTAAGCAACCTGGCTGGTATAAACAGCACCCTTCCTTGCTTGCCTCACAGCATCCTGCACTGTGTCTTGCTCACAGTGAAGTATTTGTTCCTTGATACTTGGTATCATGTCACAGTAGACTTCCATCTCATTCTCATCTAGGAAAGATGTTCTGTACTGAAGTATCTACATTTTCTTCATTTACTCTCTTGAGCTGTGAAGGGGTTGGAACACATCTGTCCTAACTGTATCACTGATCGTGTTTTGCATTTAGCTACGTGGTAATAGAACTCTTAGTTATTACCTTTGTTTTGCCTGATTTGGGTTTTTAGAAATGTCTTTGCTTTTGTACCGTAGATTGGCATGCCATTTCCGCTGAAGGAAAATTAAACGTTTCCCTGTGCCATGCTTTGACTTTGTGCTACGTATATAAATCATCACTTTGAATTGGAGAATAAGCAATTAAAAATAATGAATTATTTTATTTGATAATTAATGTAGGCATCATCCAGAAGTCTTAGGTTGAGCAGCTATCCATCCCTTAGCTCTTTTCTGTGTGATATTTCTGTTACTGGGAGTTTATAATCTAAGGCACTCCAAAATGAACTGTTATAAAGAGGTATAGAATATTGAACACATGTTGAACAAGTATGTAAATTAAAGGAGTAAACATGTATTACTGATATTTCTGAAAGTAACACAAACCTTATGGGAGAGGTAACCTTATGGGAGAGGAAAAGCTACAGGACACAAACCTTATGGGAGAGGAAAAGCTACAGGAATAGTTCCTCCTGGGACCAAGAGGAGTTTAGAAAATTACCTGTCTTATAAATAAAGTTCTTAATGATCTTATAGGAAATGCAGTTAGTTACATTAAGACAAATATCACTCAATTATATTTTTCAGATCGTTGATATGACCATAAAAATGTTTTATTTGCAAGAGAAAACCTCTATCTTTTTTATTTTTGCTACTTAATCGTTTAAAAAATTTTACATCCTTTCAAAACTGTTAGATTAGTTATTTACTTGCATGGAGGTTATTTTTGATTTGCCATATGAGTAACTTTATTGCAACTGTTATTTCAGCTTTTCATTAAAGTAGTATTGATCTCAGTATATTAAGCAATAAACATTGAGTTAGTTAATATTTGTTTTCAAGCCATGCTCTAAGTATTGTGCTGAAATCAAACCAATGAATGTATTCCAATAAAAATGTTATATCCTGACTAACAGGTGTTATACAAAGCCAGGCTCTTCCTGCCAAGAACAAAAAAAAAAAATAGTATGAAGCACGAATTGAGTTTCTGAGAAACCCAAAGCCTAATATAGAGAGAACAGTGAACAACTGGAGGAGAGGAAGGGCCACCCATGAGTACTTTAGATAGTTTTAAAGTAGATATGATTGGCTCTCAGTCTTCAGAATAGAATTATCTCACTTGGGTTTTAAAAAAGGTGCCTAGAGTTTTCTTCTCTGCTTTCTAGTGCAGACAGGAAGTCACCAATATGAAATTACCCAAGATAGAGACCATCTTATCAATTTTTTTCACTCATACTTGATTCCCAGTTTCTATTTGAACACTGACATTGATGTGACATGTGAGATGCAGGCTGTTCAATTTTGGAACAGTTTAATTTTTAGAAAGTTCTTTATACTGTTAACTTTCAACCACTGTTACTGGTCTCTTCCTGGGACCACACAGAACATATCTTTCTCTCTTCCATACGTCAGCTTCTTGAGCATAGAATCCCTGTCTTATTGATTTTTGTAAATTCTGAGCTCCCCATAGTTCCTGGCCCACCATAAGCAATCAATATATGCATAAGGCATAAATAAACAAAATAATAAACATAATGATCACATCTCAACTTTCTCTTCTTTTGTAAGATTTGCGAAAAGGTTTTACTCTACCTGAATCTACAGAAAAGAAAACAGCTTGCCATTCTTAGTCTACTTCAGAGCCTTTTCTTCTCCATGTTTGGCTGATTTTTTGAGTTCTTAATAAATTAGTTTGTCTTTGAATTAAGGTTCTGTTCCATAGCAGCTGGGAAGGATTTTCCTGGCCATGGTTCTTAATCTGGTTTGTTTTTTAAACTTTGTTTCCAAAAAAGGAATCCAAGATGCTTTTTCTTAGCTCTGTTAATATCAGATGTTCACTGATTCATGACCTGAGAAAAATTAAGGTGTCTTAAATGAAATGAGACTGCTGGAATTTTAATGACTTGAAAATATGACTCCTATCCCTGATACTGTTCTTCAGGAAAATAGTGCTTGGTAAAATTAGCTATATTAAAGCAGCTACACCGATAAGAATGAAAATGTCTGGGGAGTGTTTGTGCACTCCGTTAAAGAAGGAGGGGACTACATGGCTGCTGTGCTTTTGAAGAGAGATTATATTAAGCAATTAATGTGCAAAATCAGTTTAACTCATTAAATTTAAAAAACATGCAGAACAGTGCTTCCTTTAGTGGGAAACCGAATTGCTTCTGTGATTGGAACTATGGTCATAAAGTCTGCCTGAAGAAATATATGTTCATTGTATGTTAGTCATCGGATGAGTATTTAAAATATAATATATAGTTCAGTTAGCATCTAAACTAACTTCTACTAAACTAGCTGCTGAACAGATATTTAAAGTCGTAAAAGTGGAGAACACTATTTCAGGATAGTTTCTTTATCACAAAATAAGGGCCCTAAGTGTAACCTACGTTCTTCCTTGGGAACAACTTTATACTCAAAGGAACCCGGATTTGTGGCTACCGCCAGAGTACCTGTCTCAGGACAGGGAAGGTATGTGGGAAATCAGGATTCTAGATAGATTCACCTCAAGAGCATATCTGATTGAGAACAGATTTTAATAAGAGATCAAGAAGTTAATATTAACTGGATTTAGGGGTATGGAGTGTTAAAATTTTATACTCTGCCTCGTTTCGAAAACAATTTAAGATTGTTAGTAGGTAGAGTAAGTATGTTTTTGAGGTTTTGGGTAAGACCCTGTGTACCCCCAAAATTTCTCTCACCTGCATATAGAGTAAGGAAATAGGAGAAAGTTAACATTTTTCTGAGTTCTGTTATTTATAGTGACTATTCTAAGCAGTTTACATATATTCTCTGTGTAATCCTATTGCTAATGCCTCATATTTTGACATTGTAATTTCATTCTTTAAGATAATTTCCCCTAATAAAGCTGCAGATACCACTGAGAAAGGTAACTCTACATGTTAGTAATATCTCAGAGTGAATGACATACCTGACTTTTTTCCTGAGCACATGGTTTTCTAGGTGAGGAGATGCATAATTGATGCTGTGGGAGACCGACCTGAACAGATTACAAGGAAAACTCCTTTTCTTCATTCTATCATCTAACAAATATCTATTATTACATAGATATTTATTACATACTAGGTACTATTCCAGATACTGGAGCCACATCAGTAAATAAAATAGACAAAAATTCATATCCTTTTTAAGTTTACCTCTAAATGTGAGAAATAAAAGATTAATTATGTGATATGAAACATTATAAAGACCCTTCTTAAATGTAGGCGGAACTTAGTGATTTGCTTCCAAAGAGTAGTGCACAGAAAAGGAAAATTGAGTAACTTTACAGCAGACAAACCTGGCAGACACTACCTTGACCAAGCGAGCAGGGATAACATTCACTAGTGATAAGTCATGTTGATGGCGTAGATCCCAGATATGATGTGATGAGAAAAGCACTTCATCTTTGTGGTCTTCTTCCCAAAACCCATAACCTCAGTCTAGTCATGAAGATAACATCAGATAAACCTATTGATGGACATTCTACAAAATACTTGGCCAGCACTCCTCAAAGCTGTGAAACTCTTGAAAAATAAAGAAAAACTGAGAAACTATACAGTCCAAAAGACATTAAGGAGGCATGACGACCAAACACAGTGGGAATCCTGAAGTGAATTCTAGAACAGAAAAAAAGGACATTGGTGGAATAAATGGTGAAATCCAAATAAAATCTGGAATTTCGTTAATTTAATGTACCACAGATGGTTTATTAGTTTTGACAGATCTACCCTGGTGATGCAGCATGCTAACATTAGGGGAAACAGGATGAGAGGAATTATCGGCCTGATCTTTTCAACTTTTCTGTTAATCTAAAATTATTCCGGAATCAAAGGTTTATGTAAAAAATTTAAGAAAAACAGAGCAGAGTAAGGGAGACCAGGTGTGCCAGAATGGGGCTCGGGTTGCAAATTTAAATAGGTTGATCAGTATAGACCTCACTGAGAAGGTGATACTTGGGTAAAAATTTGAAGGAAGTAAGAGAGGGAGCCACATGCATACATGGGGACAAAACATTCCAGGAAGAGGGGATACACAGATGCTAGGTGGGTCCATGTCTGGTGTGTTAGAGAAATAGCAAGGAGGCCATTGTGGCTGCAGTGGAGTGAGTGAGGAGAAGAGACACAGAAAATGGGGCCAGGGAAGTAACAAGACAAATGGGGTAGGGCTTTGTAGACAATTGTAAGAGCTTCTGATTTAAATAATTTTTAAAAAGTGATCAATCAAATGCTTTGGAGTAAATAAATGAATTACTTGACTTTTGTTTTGATATGACCAGTCTAGAAAGACCAGATAGGAATATTATCCAGATGAGAGATGTTTCTGGCTGGGGCCAGGAAGGTTGCAGTGGAGGCAGTAAGAAGTGGTTGAATTTGGGGTGTATTTTAAAGATATTTTAAAGGTGAAGGTAGAGTCAAGGAAGTCTCAAAAGTTTTGCACTGAGGAGACGGAAGGATGTATTTGCCATCATGTGAAATGGGGAAGATCATGGTGGAGCAGGTTTGTGAGCGCAAATCAAAAGCTCACTTCTGATATCAGCAATGAGCAATTGGAATTAACTATCTAAAAATATACCATTTGCAATACAACAAAAATATGAAATGGTTGAAAACAACACAAATGTTCATTAACAAATGAATGGGTAAACCAAGTATTGTGCATGCATGCAATGGAATGGTATTCTTTCCCTAAAAAGGAATGCCGTTCTGATACATGCTACAATATGAAAGAATCTTGAAAACAGTATGCTAAGAGACAAACTAAACAAAAAAGAATAAATGTTGTATGAGATCACCTTTATGAGGTACCTAGGAAAGGCAAATTCAGATACAGAAAGTATAATATCGATTACCACGGACTCGGGGGAATAGGGAGTTATCGTTTAATAGGTACAAAGTTTCTGTTGGGAATGATGAACAAATTCTGGAAATAGTGGTGATGGTTACACAACAATGTGAATGTACTTAATTGTACACTTAAAATGTTTAAAATGGCAAGTTTTATAATATGTACCACAACTAAAATATAAAGTTTTATTTTAAAAAATGAAAGGCTAAGGGGTAAATTTAATAACCAAACTGTATAAGACCTTTACACGGAAAACTATAAACCACTGCTGAGAGAAATTAAAGAAGGCATTAATAAATGGAGAGATGTAATATGTTCATGGGTCAGAATATATGCTATTAAGATGTCCGTTCTCCTAAAATTGTTTGTAGATTCAATGCAATCCCAGTCATAACACCAGCCAATTTTTTTTTGGTAAAAATAAGCTCATTGTAAAATAGATATAGAAATATAGAAAATCTAGAGTAGCCAAAATAATTTTGAAACAGAAGAGCAATGTTAGAAGACATATACTATTCCCTTATTTCACTTCTTACTGTAAAGCTGCGGTTATCAAGATCATGTGGTATTCGTGTGTAGATGGAACAGTGGAACTGCAGAGTCCAGAAATAGACCCACACATATTTGGTCAATAGTTTTTTGACAAAGGTACCAAGGCACTTCAGTGAGGAAAGGAAGATCTTTTCAACAAATGGTTCTGGAACGAAAATTCTCTGTGCAAAAAAATGAGGACCACTGGACTAGGAAAATGTGTAGTTGCTGAGCAGCAGTAATGGTGTGTGTTTTCTCCAGCCATATTCAGCTCAACAGGCGCCAGAGGGGAGTAGACAGAGAATTGGATTTATTCAGGGTTGCAATTTTCCTGAGTACAGTGAAATAAAAGCAGAACAAAGGAATTGAAGATGGATTCTGTGTTTTGCCATGGAATTTAAGCTAGATAAGGAGGGAAGGGAAGGTAGTGACACTGAAAATGTGTAGGAGTGGGTGATTATAGGTCGAGGGATTGTTGGAGTTTACGTACTAGAAGGAAGGAGCTGGAAATACAGGAATTGGTGGTCAGCATGTAGGGTGGACGGATTTTGGATTAGAGAGGGGTGCAGTTATTGTTAATACATGGTCTGGAGTACAACTAAAGGAATGTGCGACTGAGTTGTGATGAAGGATTAGATCCTTGCCAGGGGAGTTCAAGGACTTCAGAGGACAAGTATCAGAGGCTCATTTATGTGCATGTAAGCATTCCCACACTATGAGACAGGAATAGTAATTGGAGAAAATGACAGTGAGGTAGGTGCTGAAATCATCAAGAAATAAAGGAGAGCTATTTGGAATTGGTATATGTTGTTGGCAGCAATGAAGGATAATGGATAATGCAATCTAATGACTCTTAAGATTCAGCTTTTAGGGAGGAGAGAGCTGTGTGGAAGTCAGAGTCATGTGGAAGGTGGAGCAAGGAGGACACCTTGCTCATTTCCAGGCCCAACAGAACAAGTGCTGAAAAAGACAGCCTGGCTGCCACTGAGAGCTCTGCAGAGGACAGGCAGCTTCCACTAGAGAAGATGAGGGAAAGTTTAGAGAAGAGGTTCAGAATGGAGGGGGTCTAGCTGATGCTACAGTGTGAGGGCACCGTGGAAAGGTTTTGGGAGTTGGGAGAAAGGGGGAAATAAGGTCTAGCTGGAATACGTGCAGTCATACGGGGATGAGCATGCGAGAGATGAGGGAGGAGCAACCTGGGGCCTGGATTGTCTCGTGATGACATAAACAGGGATCATGGGCACAGTGAGATTAGCTGGCGTTCTCAAGGCAGGTAGTCAGGGCCAGGCTGTGGGAGTAGGAAGGTGTAGGTGTTGGGGCTCCCCTGGCCTCTGGAGTTGGGCATAAGAGACCTGGGGAGGGGCATATTGACTGAAAATCTGTTTAACAACAGAAGAGATATTCCTTAACTTCAGGTTGTGTGATTTATGTGACCTGGAATTTGTCAGTGACTCTGAGCAGGTAACTGTCTGAAAAAAAAAGACCATTCTAGAGAAACTAGGAAACCTAAAACTAAGAAAAAAATCTTACCAGCATGTCCTTAAAGGGGAATCAATCTACTGGCAAAGATAGCAGTCATAATATTTATGTAAACTATAGGATGAATTTTTATTTGCAGGTTTTAAACAGAGTCTCTGTCTTTTGTTGAAAGTGGAAGCATTAATTCTTAGAAAGCTGTATAGCTAAGTATTTAAGAACCGGCACGCTAGAGTCAGACAGTATAGATTCAAGTCCTGACTCCACGACTCATTAGCTGTATGGGCAGGTTACTTATCCAGGTCTTCGTTTCCTCCTCTGTAAAATGTAGATAATAATAGGACCTGCTTCACGAGGATGTGAGGACCAATGAGCTAATCTACGTGAGTGCACTTAACATACTTCCTGGCACCCAGTCAGCTTTCAGTATTTTTGACTGTATTACTGTTATTTCAGCAACTTATAGTCAGAACACACCCAGTATTTACACTTTCCTCTGTGGCTTGTTAGCACATTTCAGCATAGCTTTCTTTTTTAAGACCTGTAGATAACTAACTGCTTACATCATTCTGTAGTATAATGTTTCTCAGTCTTTTAAAACCTTTGTTTTCTATGACGTTTTCTCATCCTATTTTTTATTTTCTCACCAGCCAACAATATACTTTGTCATTAATTTACTGCATTTTGTTATGAACTAGGGTATTTTAGCCTTTAAAAAAAAAAAAAAAACTACACACGTTCCTTTCTCTGTCCTCTAGAAATCTCTCCATTCCAGAATCACTGTCGTAGAGGATCCTTATGCTTGCACAATAGAACAATGTGGAGATATTTTCCCACATATAAGATTGGTGGAGGTGAAAAGGAATGACATACCTAGTGCTGGTGAGGGTATGGGATAATAGCCATCCTCAGTCTTTCAGTATATGCTGGCAACAATGAAGGATAATCAGTAGTGCAATCCAATGACATAAGATTCAATATTTAAGGAGGAAGGAAGGAGAGCTGTGTGAAGTGGCAGTGAGAAACAAGGAGGACAGCTTGCTCACCTCCAGGCCCAGTGGAGCAAGTGCTAAAAGTGACAGACTGGTTGCCATGGAGAGGCCAGCAGAAGAGTCAGCTTCTGTCAGAGATGATGAGGGAAAGTTTAGACTTTTGGCGGAAGTCTAAAATGGCATGGCTTTCTGGAGGGCCATTTAGGAGATTGATGAAAGTCTTAAAATGAAATGCCATTTTACCCATCATCCTCACTTTTAAGAATTTGTTCGAAGAAAGTAATTGGAAAAATGCACATGCACATGTGTTAAGAGTTTTGTATGGCCATGAAAAATTAGAAACAGTGAACATATGCTATCTTTATAATAAAAAATAAAGCTAACCAAATGCATGGAATCTTACTTAGAGCATACAGATGGGAAAAAAACCTTTATAATTTGTCTGTTTTGTATACATAGGCAATTCGCCCTCTGTTTAGTTCATGCAAAGTACTTTGAAAGTATATTCATGTGCTTTTGATATTTTCTGCTTCACCTCTCCTAGAATATCAGTGATGGCTCAGAATTTTAATCTCCTTATTTGTCTTATTTTTTCCCCCAATTTCTTTGATGTCACGAAGCTCTGCATACATGTGGTATAAGGTAAACATGAATTCTACTTAACAGTTTTTCCAGGTTTCAGTTGATAGCTGAACAAACATGCAAACATTTTAAGTTAAATGTAATTTGCATTTATCTGTGCACTTGGTACTTTCTTTTAATATTCTTTAGTAATAAAAATACAACATTTGGTTACTAACCAATAAGGCTTTAGAATTTGTCTTTGTTTCTAGCTTGCTCCAGATCTGGTAATTATAAGAGGGAGAAATCTGTATTTTCCCTGTAGGTGAAAACTTATAAAGAACACATAGCCCAGTACTTGGATGGTATCTGAAATATGTCTTTTTCTTTATTTTATTGATTTTTTTTTTTTTTTTATTTTTTGCTTTAGCAAACCCATAAAGGTTTTAGAATGTTTACCACAACCATTTGTCAGGGTGAGTTGAAGAAATTTTTTATTTAAGAACTGTATATAAACAGAAAAACATTTCACACCTGTTTATCTTAGCAGGGCCTGCAGAGAGAGAGAAGGTAGATTCTCCGTTAACTCTTCCATTTAGAGAGAAGTTTAGAGAAGACAGTATCCTGGGACCTTGTCAGCTCTGGATAAAAGCACTCAGAGCCAGATGGAGGGCCCTACCTTTTGTGTTTACAAACAGAAACCTTTCCTAAATTTCTCATTTCTCTTTTTGAGCCCATCTGTGCACTTCTTTCAGCTCACCAAGCTGAATTGTCTTGTTTATAGGATACTTCTGTAATACATTTTTAGAAACACACTTTGTTTTTTTTTTTCCTTTAATGAAAACTACCTTTCAAGTTTCGGTCCCCATTTGATGCAATAACTTTCTCTCTCATCCTAGTACATTAGGAAATCTAGTTGAGGAGTGAGTATCATATATTTGTCTCCTCCAAAGGAATGTTTGAATATTATTAATTCAATTCAGTAATAAGTAAAACAACATAAGTAAAATTAATATCTTTTTAACTTTAAAAAAAAGTCCTTTTTTACTCATCTTCTAAATCAAAATAAATGCTATATCCTCTTTGACTGAATCAGTTTGTAAGGCATATAAGAAAATGAGTCTATTTTTTCGTTGGCTACCACCCTTCATCACTGACTTTCTTCCATACAGCTGCTTAAACCACTTTGGCTGCAGCCTCATTTCATCTTGCAAACATTCGAGCTTCCTTGATTTCAGTACCCGTCTCAGTCTTGGTGTCCATCCTGTCTTTGACCATCATCCTCAATGAGTTTAGTGTCTACTTTAAGGACCGTTGAGCTGACTGCAGACTTGTGTCACTACCACTTTTATGACTAACTTTCAGCCCCACTTCCCTTCAGCTACTTTCTGGTAAAACCTTCAACATCTCATAGTTTAGAACTGCTCTACCTTCAAAATAGCAAGCCTGAGCATCCCTTCTCTGCAAATAATTTAACTTATCCTGTCCTCCAACAGCTCTGCCTTTCTTTATCCTTATCATGGCATCTAGCTTTTATTCTCCAACCTCAGCACTCACTGTTAGATTTACTTGTCTTCAAGCCTGCAGGTTTCCCACCATGCACTCATTTCAGTGCTCACCTCTTAATCCTGTTAAATCCCTTCTTGTCTCGATCTTCTAGTCCTCGAAGACCAAGACAATGGCTTTGCACATCTGTGCATCACTTGGCTCAGTGTTCATTGTTTTCTTAATGGGCAAACTAATATTAACATATTTATTCACAGGTTTAGTTTTAGTAATGTTAGCCGTGTCAAAAATTAAACCTACCATCAGAGGACAAATGTTTACGACAGTGAGGAACCCAACAAATGGAACTTTAGGGTCTATAGTTTTAAACCAGGGCTGCAAACTCCAGAGTCTCTGTACAGTAATTGGAAGGAGTAAAGTCAGCCAGGATCGCACAGGGAAGTGGGTGAGGACCGTAGGGAAGTGGAGATAGCAGCTTCCACTGGGGTTGCTGTGTGCTGGTCCCTTGTCCAAAACATGGTACAAAATGGTAGCTCATGGCTATATCTGTCCTGCAGATGTGTTATGTTTGGTCCATGCAGTACTTTAATTTCGAAAAATGTATTGTCATCATTTAAAACTTAGATGACTTTACATGGAAATCCAGATTTCTAGCTTCCTTGAAAAGGAAGCAAACTGAATCCCTGCTGTTGGGTGGTGACATTGGCGGCTTCACTGATGAGGGCAAGCCTCATTTGGAAGCAGAAGCTCTAAAAGACTTAGTAAAGATCAGTGCTATCATTTTACAATTACGTCTCATAATAACATGTAATTTTCATTAGTATTCAATAATGCAATCAATAAAATAGAAAAGAATTTTTCCTTTAAAAAGATTTTCTCTGATGTATAGCTGAAAGATGAAGGAATATTAAGCTGAATCTCTTAAGAATACCAAAAATTTCTTTTGTAAAGTAGGGTTATGTTCCTGTCAACTTTTAAACTTCCTTATTAATTTTTTCTTGATTAAACATACTGCAGTTCATTCTTGCAATGGACTTTTGGCACAAAAATTTTAAGTAGCAATGCAAAGACACAAAGCATAAAAAACATGAACTAAAATGTATGTTTAAGCAAGAAGTAACTTTCCAAACTACAAATATCATGTCCATATTTCTTGGACTATTTCGGATTTGATAGCAGAAAATAATTCAGGAAATTATTCCTTACCTCCATTCATTTTCCCACTACAGACATGGATAATTATTTTTATGTGGTAAAGTGTTAAATGATTCTTTTGTTTCAGTCCTACAGTGGCAATAAAAGAATGAAACAAAAACCAAGATGATGATAATGAAAAGATCACTGTCTCTTTTTCATTTTCTTCCGCATGAAGCTCTTTCCTCTGTCCTCACTTTTCTCTGTAAGAGAAGCTACTCTAGAAAAAAAATTATTTGAAAATTCTGGAATGCTCAGGCTGCGCATATTCCTCTTGGTTGTACCTTTCTTTGCTTTTGTGATAGTGAAATAAAACAGGTAACATTTAATACCTAGTAGAATATTTTATCAGCAGACATTTCCATTTCATTTAAAGGCTTCTCCTACCTCCACCTCTTCTGGAGGTTTACCCAAAAATATAAGGAGTGTTAGGTACATTAGTACATTTAATTTTTCGTTTCATTGAAGAGAGAATTTTTTAAATGATAAAGTTCATAACAATAAAAAGATAAAATTTTAGTTGAATTAGCTCCTTAATGATTTACCCATAAATGAAAATAATACCAAGGCTCTTATGTACCTCATCTGTTTTGCTATTTATTTTCTTAATAAATTTCACTATTTAGATTGTGACCTAAATATCCTTAATTGCACAAGAAGAATTGGTTAATAATTTCCAAGGTTACACAACACAATAGAACAGTGTTAGGATACTCTAGAGGAGTGCTCATCTAGAAATGCATCTGAATGTGGCAAACATAAATAATTTTTTGCTACAGAAATTTTTGTTGATCTCTTCCGGCATCTAAAACCAGAGACACTCTCCACTTTCCTCCTAAGGTATGATAGAAAAATACCTGAGTTGTATAAAGGCCTTCTCTGTTCAGAGTGATGTGCCTGCCATTTGTCAAGGTAGGGAAGATGGGAAGAGGGTGGTGAATACTTGGGGGAGTAGTAAGTAGAGAGCTGTAACAAGAGTGCAGTATCTAAATCTCCGGGATGGCGGGAGGCTTACTTAGCCCAAGGGGTTTTCTGTTCTTCATACAGTTAAAACCAGAAAAATTTGGACCTGAAAGCATTTTATTTGAGGCCAGCTATTTTTGTTCCCATTGTTTCACAAAGGAGAAAATCTAGCCATTTAGATGACCTTAAGACTAAGATGTTTTATCTTTTTTTATAATTCCATTTTCCTCCAATCAAATCAGAAGATTTCTTAGTGTATTGTATTGTTTACATTTAAGGAGATAAAATAATTCTTTAAATAGATGTGCCCAAAAGAATGATATCTGAAGGTAGTAACATCGATGAGTCTAGCTGGGGGATTAAGAACTAACGACAGAGTTTTATGTATCTATTAATTTTTTGAAATTATTTCCAGATTCTTATCTTTGTGTTATGGATTAGAGATAGGGGAGCAATTTAGAAAAGCAGCATATAAAAAGAAGTAACACATAAATATTTTATTTGTTGGTTACTTGGATTGACTGTCTAATTTTGATGCCTGTGGACACAAATACTCGGGAGCCACAAGCATACACATATATACACAAACATACCCACACACCTTCCCCCTTAGGTTTTCACAAGATGTTGTTGTGGATACAGTGATTTTACAGTGTAAAACATGGAAAGGAGAGTGTTTGACAGAGACTTGGAAAGTGAGAGCATCCTCACTGGCGAGCTTGACTTAGAAGTTAGTAGTAATTATGCCAGTTCAGCATCATTTTTTGCATCTGCATCATCATGGTATACTGCACTTGATTTCAAACTGTCTTCTTTCATTCAAGAAATCACAACTTCTTTCTGTTATTTACTTAAAATATTGTGAAAATGATGATTTTAGAAGTAGCTGTAATTAAGTTTTAAAGATGTATATTTTGTACCATTTGGAAATCCTGTCCAGTGGTAATACCATGATACAAAAGATGCTTCAGGACAAAACAGTAGTTATATCAGCCAGGGTCCATTCAGGAGACAGAAACCATACCAGTAATTTGAATAGTGAAAATTGAATATAAAAATTACTAACTAACAAAAGGTCAACTACCATTAACTAGTAAAAGCCTCTGAAGAATATAGGAATAGCAAATGTGGAGCAGCTCCCACCTCTGTTGCTTACAGAGAATACCAAAGGAAGGGGCAGCCTTGGCAGAGCCCTCACCTCACCAGGCTGAAATTTAGATCTCACTGGAGAGCATATGGCTGTAGCCTACTAGGTGATGAGTATGCTATGGTATCGTAGACTGGAACTAGTTTACAGGAAGCCATCTACTGGTGAAGTTCACAGGGGTGCCATGGGCTAGTGCTGGGGTATGGGAACCTACCTGGGGTGCTGGCAGACTGAAGCAGGTGCACAAGAATCTTCTCACTAAGGTGCTTATAAAACACTTGAGAGTGAGTGACATTGGGTTTTGCATATGCTGCTGGCAACCACAGCCACTGGGGGCAAAAAAAATCACACAAGAAACAAAGAGAAGTCTCCTCCTCTGCTATGCCTTGCAGTATGCCTCCTGTGCCCTTTATTGACATAGCCTAATATTGTGCCAGCTGGCAAAGGAAAATTGTTTATACAGTCTAGCTCCAATTTACAAAGCAGAGCAAAAAAAAAAAAAAAAAAAACAACTAGAGATATGGTACTGAGAGGCAACAACTTTTTAACTGGTACAGTTCACGCCTTTGGCTTCTTAGTGTCTCTATATACCCTCTACACACATTTCAGCTTCCATATAATAATAAAACAACTCTATGTTTCTTCAGCTGTCATGGTAATTATGTGAGGTGATAAATATGTTAATTAGCGTGATTGTGATAATCATTTTATAATGTACATGTATATCAAAATATCACGTACACCTTAAATATATATCATTTTTATTTGTCAATCATACCTTAATAAAGCTAGGAAAAAACTAGTAAGAGGAAGAAGGATGGAAAAGAAAAGAGGTAATGCAAATGAATAAATGTGTGTGTGTGTATATATATATGTAAAAAATAGATACAGGCATTTGGATATTAAGCAAAGGAAAAAATACACAAAGCTACCACCGTCCTCATTTATAGTCCTCATTTTTGTAATTAGTCATGATTTCTGGCTTCCTTTGTTCTATTGACTCATTTCATATTTCCTTTTTCCCTCAACCAAAGTCTTAGCTGGTCAGGGGTCTTAACCTGGTCAGGTGACCTGACTTTCATTGCTATAGGTTCTGAGTCCTCAGTAGACCTGCTTGTTATTGGTTGTCAGAGTGTTTCATTAATTTTTATCATTGGGCATAGAAGTACTAGGAGTCACCCATAGAATCCTCTGGGTTTCAGATATTGACTTCCTTGCCGCCACTGTTTAGCAGCAACCCAACTTTCTTTTGGTAATTGAGATCAAATGCTCCAGTCAGTAGAGGAACCTCTCTTTCTGCTTGTTGGTTTAGTGACATAAAACGAACAAATGAACAAACAAACAAAAAAACTAAAATAGCCCAAGTGACAGTCTCATATTCCAATTCAGTGGAATCATTATTGTGCCCCTGCTGGAAAAAGTCTGTCTGGTGGAAAAAGTCTGTCTCTGGGGACTACGACCTCCAAATAAGCAGAGCTCAAATTTGCTGGGATAGGTAGCAAAAAATCTGTGAGTGAATTATTAAGTATAATAGTGATAGGAGCCATCCTACTTCTGTCTCTTGATTCCCAGAGCCATGTATTCTTTAATAGAGAGAAAGTGGTCTCTGAATCAAAGCATTTACTTCATCCTCTAAGTCAGAAATGCTTTTAGGATGTCTCTCATAACTGAGACTTCAGTAAGCCATTCCACCTTTCTGTTAGGATAGCTGCCTCTGCGTGAAGGGATAAGTGGTAAGACTAGTTAATTCCATAGGTATGCTGTGCTTCCTTTGCTATAAAATCGTTTCCTTTGTCATAAGTAACACGGTGTGGAATACTATGATGGTGAATAAGGCATGCCATGAGGCAGCTGCTGAAGATGCTGCCGGGAACGATGCAGGCATTCCTGCTGCCCAGCAGCAGCAGCAGATAGTTCAGCCTGAATAAGATGAAGTTGGTGTTGCTGAGCCCACACATAATCTCCATCCCTGTCACCATGACCATTTTGTTCATGAGCTTACTGAGCTAGCATTGCAGTCGCTGGAAAAGAGGCTAAATGACATCTACAGAGCATATGCTTTTGTTCACCTGATTATTATTGATTGTCTCCTCTCCTGGGGATGCCCTTTGGTGGGCATTCATATGCCCGAGCACAGTCTGTGCCCAGTCGGAGAGGTTCATCCACATCTCTCTGCACCAAAATTCTTTGTCATCAGTCTTCTAATCCTGTTTCTTCAAGTCACTGATAATCCAGCCAAACTGTAAGCAGTCACCCATGAATTAGTGTAAATTCATACTTCTGGCCATCTTTCATTCCAGACATATTACTAAATATATTGCTGAGGGTCTGGCTACTGGGAGGATTTTCCTTCAAAGCTCCTCTTTGGGGATCATCACTGACTGGGGCCGTGGACACATCTACTTTTAGTTGGTGCCAATCAGCATACCACATAGAACCATTTATAAATTGAACTTGCGTTTTTAATTTCTCAGTCAGCTTGTTGTAAGGAACGTAGCATTGATTCAGAGCTAGTGTTTAGTCATCCCTGAAACTAGCTGCGGCTTCCTTTCTCCTTGTGTCCGTCTAGCAAATGGTGGCAGTTCCCTTTGGTGAACTTTTGAAGGAGATAGGTAAGAGAGCCCTAAAATGACTTTGGGATTTAAAATTATCCGTTTCATCTTGAATCCAGACAAATGTCCTGCTTTGCGGGTTTCAGGTCTCATTCTTTCCTAATTAGTATACTAACTTTCACATGAGGAACTTGGTGAGGTTGTGAATTCAACTGATGTGTCATTCAGCATCATAGACAATAAATTCTGTTTTTGATTTCTGGAAACATTAGCCCTGTGGCTATAGGAAATAAAAGATCCTTTTAGAGCTGCTATGGAAGCTCTCTGGTTCTTAGACTGTGACTTGGGCTGGAGATTAAAACACCTGAACTTGTCATTTTCTTTCGGTAAATACTTCATTTCACTCAAAAGAATCCGTCCCACACTACAATCCTTATATTCATCATTACTGCTGTAATAGTCAAGGACAACAACCACTTTGACTTCTAAGCCTTGTTTCATTTGTCACTTCACTACAATTAATCAAAGATGATAACATGGTTAATTTTGATACCACTTTATGCCACGGATAACTAACATCCCATTTCCCATTGACAGAGAACTTAGCACTGTACTCCACTCTAAACTCATAACCAACTCCTAAAAATCCTACTTTTGAGGGTCTGTAATCTGGGACCATACCTGGTGCCAATTCTGTATCAGTCAAAATTAATATAGAGAATTATTAACTACTAAAAGGTTGTTAGCTATTAATCGAGGTAAACGAGACTGAGGAGTATGGGAGTAACAAATACAGGGAGCTGAGGGAGAATATTCAAGAAAGGGATGGACTTGGAAAGGTCCCGTACCCAGGTGTGATTGACACCTGTAGTAGAGACTATAGCTGTGAATGGATGATAGAGAAGTTTATTGTGGTTGCATGGGCTGGAGCTGGTTCACAAGTAGCCACCTGCTGGGATGTTGGTGAAGTTCGATGTGCCATAGGTTGGAATAGTTCCACAAGCAGCCACTGTCTGGGTTCCTGTGGGCCAGAGCTGGTGAACACAATGCTGGTGAACCACTGGGTGCCATTAGGCAAGTAGGAAGCTGCCCATTAGGTTGTGGCATGCCAGAGCTTGTTCACAAGAGTCCAGCTGCTGGGGTGCCAGAGAAACTTGCTGAAAGATGAGCACCACTGGATCTCCTGCACACTGCTGGCAGCCATGTTGTAAGAGGAAGAAAAAGCACTGCCTTGCAGTGACCCTCCAGTGCCTGTGTTAACAGTGCCTAAAACCACACCCGCTGACTAAGGAGAAATGTTTACAGGATCCATCCAGCTCATGCATTATAAAGAAGGGCAAAGTGTGGGTGCAAAACTGAGAGGCAATTGATTCATAATTGGCACGTGTTTATAAAGTACTAGATCATTTGGAGAGGAAGGGGATATACCATTTTTTCTTCCTACATTGAAAGTCACCTGCCTTGTCATACGTTTACAAATTTTGTGAAAGATGTGTATCTTCAGTCCACCTTTAAATATATCCCTTGTAGACTCTCATGTATATTACCTCCTAAAAGAAAGCACCTTCTCAGTGCAATAAATTCTTGCCCTGAATCAAAGCATTTACTTCATCCTCTAAGTCAGAAATGCTTTTAGGATGTCTCTCATAACTGAGACTTCAGTAAGCCATTCCACCTTTCTGTTAGGATAGCTGCCTCTGCGTGAAGGGATAAGTGGTAAGACTAGTTAATTCCATAGGTATGCTGTGCTTCCTTTGCTATAAAATCGTTTCCTTTGTCATAAGTAACACGGTGTGGAATACTATGATGGTGAATAAGGCATGCCATGAGGCAGCTGCTGAAGATGCTGCCGGGAACGATGCAGGCATTCCTGCTGCCCAGCAGCAGCAGCAGATAGTTCAGCCTGAATAAGATGAAGTTGGTGTTGCTGAGCCCACACATAATCTCCATCCCTGTCACCATGACCATTTTGTTCATGAGCTTACTGAGCTAGCATTGCAGTCGCTGGAAAAGAGGCTAAATGACATCTACAGAGCATATGCTTTTGTTCACCTGATTATTATTGATTGTCTCCTCTCCTGGGGATGCCCTTTGGTGGGCATTCATATGCCCGAGCACAGTCTGTGCCCAGTCGGAGAGGTTCATCCACATCTCTCTGCACCAAAATTCTTTGTCATCAGTCTTCTAATCCTGTTTCTTCAAGTCACTGATAATCCAGCCAAACTGTAAGCAGTCACCCATGAATTAGTGTAAATTCATACTTCTGGCCATCTTTCATTCCAGACATATTACTAAATATATTGCTGAGGGTCTGGCTACTGGGAGGATTTTCCTTCAAAGCTCCTCTTTGGGGATCATCACTGACTGGGGCCGTGGACACATCTACTTTTAGTTGGTGCCAATCAGCATACCACATAGAACCATTTATAAATTGAACTTGCGTTTTTAATTTCTCAGTCAGCTTGTTGTAAGGAACGTAGCATTGATTCAGAGCTAGTGTTTAGTCATCCCTGAAACTAGCTGCGGCTTCCTTTCTCCTTGTGTCCGTCTAGCAAATGGTGGCAGTTCCCTTTGGTGAACTTTTGAAGGAGATAGGTAAGAGAGCCCTAAAATGACTTTGGGATTTAAAATTATCCGTTTCATCTTGAATCCAGACAAATGTCCTGCTTTGCGGGTTTCAGGTCTCATTCTTTCCTAATTAGTATACTAACTTTCACATGAGGAACTTGGTGAGGTTGTGAATTCAACTGATGTGTCATTCAGCATCATAGACAATAAATTCTGTTTTTGATTTCTGGAAACATTAGCCCTGTGGCTATAGGAAATAAAAGATCCTTTTAGAGCTGCTATGGAAGCTCTCTGGTTCTTAGACTGTGACTTGGGCTGGAGATTAAAACACCTGAACTTGTCATTTTCTTTCGGTAAATACTTCATTTCACTCAAAAGAATCCGTCCCACACTACAATCCTTATATTCATCATTACTGCTGTAATAGTCAAGGACAACAACCACTTTGA
The DNA here is from genome assembly GCF_000151845.1 of Pteropus vampyrus. NCBI lineage: Eukaryota > Metazoa > Chordata > Mammalia > Chiroptera > Pteropodidae > Pteropus > Pteropus vampyrus. The sequence goes on along the minus strand of NW_011888783.1, from coordinate 16,823,225 downwards.
CTTCTAAGCCTTGTTTCATTTGTCACTTCACTACAATTAATCAAAGATGATAACATGGTTAATTTTGATACCACTTTATGCCACGGATAACTAACATCCCATTTCCCATTGACAGAGAACTTAGCACTGTACTCCACTCTAAACTCATAACCAACTCCTAAAAATCCTACTTTTGAGGGTCTGTAATCTGGGACCATACCTGGTGCCAATTCTGTATCAGTCAAAATTAATATAGAGAATTATTAACTACTAAAAGGTTGTTAGCTATTAATCGAGGTAAACGAGACTGAGGAGTATGGGAGTAACAAATACAGGGAGCTGAGGGAGAATATTCAAGAAAGGGATGGACTTGGAAAGGTCCCGTACCCAGGTGTGATTGACACCTGTAGTAGAGACTATAGCTGTGAATGGATGATAGAGAAGTTTATTGTGGTTGCATGGGCTGGAGCTGGTTCACAAGTAGCCACCTGCTGGGATGTTGGTGAAGTTCGATGTGCCATAGGTTGGAATAGTTCCACAAGCAGCCACTGTCTGGGTTCCTGTGGGCCAGAGCTGGTGAACACAATGCTGGTGAACCACTGGGTGCCATTAGGCAAGTAGGAAGCTGCCCATTAGGTTGTGGCATGCCAGAGCTTGTTCACAAGAGTCCAGCTGCTGGGGTGCCAGAGAAACTTGCTGAAAGATGAGCACCACTGGATCTCCTGCACACTGCTGGCAGCCATGTTGTAAGAGGAAGAAAAAGCACTGCCTTGCAGTGACCCTCCAGTGCCTCTGTTAACAGTGCCTAAAACCACACCCGCTGACTAAGGAGAAATGTTTACAGGATCCATCCAGCTCATGCATTATAAAGAAGGGCAAAGTGTGGGTGCAAAACTGAGAGGCAATTGATTCATAATTGGCACGTGTTTATAAAGTACTAGATCATTTGGAGAGCAAGGGGATATACCATTTTTTCTTCCTACATTGAAAGTCACCTGCCTTGTCATACGTTTACAAATTTTGTGGAAGATGTGTATGTTCAGTCCACCTTTAAATATATCCCTTGTAGACTCTCATGTATATTACCTCCTAAAAGAAAGCACCTTCTCAGTGCAATAAATTCTTGCCCATGTATTTCATTCTTTAGATCATTAATATATCCATACATCCTGGGACTACAGCAGAAGAACATGTATTGTTTCATGGCTTTTTGGCATAGTGAGAGCTCGCCTCACAGCAAAACAAGAATCTCAGATTACCTTTATAGCAGCTTCACTGAATTGTGTTTCTCTGCTTAGAAGCCTCTACCTCATAGTTTGAAAATAGAAAATGAAGTTAAATTTCAGATGTTCTTTGGAAACAGAACCTTACATTATTGAATATAGTACTATTAGTATTTCTTGTCTAGCACTAAAAATGTCAGTAGACTGGGCAATGAAAGAAAAGATGCATTTCATTCCAGAGAGTTTTCTTAGAAGGCTTTCTTTTTCATTTCTTTCTAATTTTCTAAATTGAGGAATGTATACTTTCCAATTCTATTTTACAGTAATTTGTATATTCTAAATGAGCAGAAAATCATACCACTAGATTAAAAATAAATGCTTTGAAGTAATATGCTTAAATTTCTTTATGTAACTTCAATATGTTTAATCGAAAGAATGAGACATTCATATTCATTCTCTCTCTCATATATATATTTATATATATACACACACACCCCATATATACACATACACACACACACACACACATATATACATACACACAAATACATACCAATATAATGCTTTGTGTGATTCATATATATTATATATGATTTATATATAAATATACATCACTTATTATATATAATGCTTTGTGTGATTTTTTGCCCATGGCACTTACATAGGATTATATAAATTAAGGAAGGTATAAAATTTTGGGTTTCCTACTACACAGTTGGAGTGGAGAGAAGAAAGGCTTGCATGGGGTAAGACAGAGATAATGCCATAGTGGTCCAGTGGTGGGATGGGGGTGAGAATCTAAAGTAACAAAGCATATACTTCTTTACAAAGGGAATATTCATGCCTTATTTTCATTGTCATTCCAGAGGGAAGAGGAGTGAGAACTGCTTAAATTGATGCTTGCTCTTAAGATTATTCTGGGCAGTAAGGTTTGCTTAGAAAAACATGATCAATATTTAGCTAGGCAGCATCCACACATTTAACTCTGATGCTGGCCACTGCAACAAGTAAGAGGTTTGTGTTTTCTGGATTTTAGAAAACGAAATAGAGCCTGCAAATATTGTTCACTGGTGTGACAGCTGTGTGGTTTTGGAATGGACATTTATTTTTTCGCCAAACTGTAATTCTATCTGGATTGGTTTTGTGGTTTTCCTCAAACATGCATCAGGAAGTAGGGGCTAGCATTATGACCACTCAGTAAACATCAGGGTTTTGATTGCAAAATGAATAAAACAAGGAATAAGAAAGCCAGTTTCTACTGCAGAGAACCATCCTGTGGTCATTTCCCTCTAATTACCTTGGTGAGTTTAAGAAAGAACAAAAAGGCGAATGGATGGATATACACTGATTATAAAATCTTCAGGAGTCAGGTTCCCATTCTTCCCTTCCATTTCTTTCATTTAAATCTTCTATTAATATTTAAATAATTTAAATAACCATTTACTACTCTCTTATTTCTTCTCTTAAGACTTGCTCTGCTATTCGTAATGGGGGAAAGAGATGAAAGAAAAATACTTTCTATAAATAATTTGTATAGAAACAAAATTTGCTTTTCTGAGGATTCTGTTTTAAAAGGTAACTATTAGAATTAGCAGCAGCTTACAAATTTAAGATTCCAGCTAAAAACTAGCATGTTTACATTTTGAAGAATTTTTGATGTGTAAGAAAGATGATGGAAACTGATATGAGGTATGAGAAAAAGCTAAAATGTACTACAATTTTAGTGAACAAGCAGACCTTTTTTCTTGGGGAAGCTTTTTTAAAAAAATGCCTAATTCCTAAATGAGATAGGCGTGGAGATGGGGAGGAAGGTGTTAATGCAGAAATGAATATGTTGGTTTGGAATATAATGTTAGTAAAATTTATCCTAAGTTTAATAGGTATATCTTTTGCCATAATTTAGGGCAGAAGAAGTGTGAAGTAAAGTCAGAAGTCTCAAAATTTACACATATCAATTAATAATACCTGCAATCTTTTATTGAACTCTTCCTGTATGTCAGTGTTCTATGTGTGTAGGTAAATACCCCAGTGAGTTCGGTATTATTACCAATACACAGGTGAAAAAATAGAAGTTAACTAATATGCATGCCTAAGGACACATATTAAGTCATAGATCTAGAATGTGAATCCAGACATTCCTGTTCCTATGTATACATTCTTTCACCTATACCTCTATTAAAAAGCATACCTAGTTGAAGCCTTCCTCCACATTCAGTTATCTTTTTTTTTTTTTGACTTTAACAAGAGAAATAAAATGAATTAACTTTGAGGCAAAAAATTTGTGAAAGTTATTGAAATAATTAGAGAAAGAATGTTATTTTTTCCTGTAATACTAGGTTTGTCTCACACTCGATGCTTTCTCTAGTATTTCTCATGGTAGTTTTCTAATTACAACTCCCAAGAAGCTGCATCAGTTTGGGTAAAAGTATCTGCAGAAGATCCTGTGATAGAGTAGCATTTAGGAAACATTATGGTTACATTGACTTTAATTAAAAGTTTCCATGTTGTTCTTTGAATTATTTCTCCCATTTGCTTAAGGTGATTTTAGGATGTTGTTGAGTTAATTCTTTCCTAGAAGTACAAAATAATAGATCATTTCTTGCGCAAATAGAATTTCCTTAAAATTCCATTGAACAAGATCCTGTTTTTTCCCCATTGCCAAAAAATATTTTTATTCCCTTTCTTATAGTTATTATATCACTTTTTGCTGTGTGTGTATGCATGCACACACGTGTGTGTCCAAAATTTATACAATAAAACAAAAGGGCAAACACCATTCAATTTTTTAGCAATTCAGCTTATCCAGAAGTTTCCAGTTTTGGTTAGTGTGGGAGGAAGGAGCTCTTTCTTCTTTGCTGTAGCTCTCTTATTGGCTCTTAGAATTGTTTCAGAAGACAGCAAAGTATTTTCGCTAGACACTTATACATGGGCTTTTCTGGAGCTTTGCTGGAGAAAGTACCTTCATCTCTTTCTTTATTTCTCTTATTTGTTTTATATGTGAGCTCGTGAGCTTTGCATTCTTGTTCCTGGCAGACTGTCTAGTAAATAAAATGAGATTAGCAGTGAGAGAGAGAAAGTCAGGCTAATGATTGTTACTGCTACTGGAATATCATCACATTAGTGTAAAACAAAAACTTCAACTGTCCCAGTATTCAGTGTTTGACAGGATTTTAGAGCCTAACAAACTTCTACTGCTATGACTAAAACAAGATGCTTTCAAAAACAGATTTTGACTTGACTATCAGCACCTTGGAAAACTGTGCATATGATTTCTTACGGATTGTAATTGCTTCACATAGTAGTGGCATTTGTGCAGAGTTTTCATCTGCCTGGATAATGTCTTCTAACTTGGTTAAAATAACAGAACCAGAAGCGTCCCAAATAGCTTAAATCGTTCTTGTGCATAACTCATTTTGTTTTTCTACTCTGGCTTTCACCCACTGGAGGGACTAATGCATTGTCTCCAGGGAATTCAGAGACGATCCTATGTGCCTATAGATGTAAAGAAGAGCAAGTAATACACACGCATATAAAGTTATATGTATAGTAATTGACATTAGGTGCTCCATTAAACAATGCAATGCCACAGTGTACCACTTCTTCAGTACATGTTGCCATGGATACCCAGTGTGATGGAGATGGAGAAAGAATTGCTTAGGAATTCAATGATTTCATTTTGAGGTGGAGGGAAAAATAAACTGTCCAGAGATAGGACATTAAGCCAGTCATAATACAAATAGTTGTTTTTAAATTTGTCAATTAAAAGAAAAACACGTTTCAAAATGAGTTATCGATTAATGACAGTTATTTCGTATTGTCTGTTATTTTGTAAGCCAAATGGCTGGGCAGAATTATTCCTTTCAGTTTAGCAATTATGTGGCATATAGATATTTTTAAGAGAATATTTTAATCAAGGTAAATACAGCTAAAAAAATCAAGTGTAAGATTACAGAAGGACAGTAGTAGAATAGTATGAGGCAAGTTCTTCCAGAGTTTGTTCACATGCACTAAATATTGTGAACCCTAAGGTAGTCTTTGGATTGATTACAAAGCAAAAATTTGGGGAAGGAGCAAGTTTTTAGAACTAATAAGATGTGATAGAAGCAGTAGTAAGTATGGCAGCTAACTAGTTTGATGTGATTTCATGTCCTCCCCTGTGTCTAGGAGTAATTTGCAACCAGGACTAATTCTAATTCTTCGCTTATCTGGAAATATTTCTGATCTTCCCCTTGACCTTCCCCAGTGGAATTCTCATCTTTAATTAAATGGATTCCAAAGCAAGTTCCCTGGAATGGAAGGATAGGGCCCTAAGGAAATGGGTGTTCATCTAGCTGGATTCTCAACTGTATAAATTTGGTTGACAATAGAAGATGTTTTAGAATCAGTATTCTCTTATCTCCATCTCCGCTTCCCTTAAATTCAAGTCATTACTATCTCTCCTTTCAGCACCTGGCTGTTTTCCCTTCCTAATCCATCTGCCATGTGGACACCAACTTAGAAAAGAAAAACAGATCAGATCATGCCATTTCTACACCAGAAACTTTTGATGGTTTTCATTACCTGTAGAATAAATTCTAACCTTTGCTATGACATTAGACCTTTTAAACAAATTTACTCCCAGCAAAGCTTTCAACCTCTTCTCCTGCTGCCTTCCTCTCATGCAGACTGTGTGTCAGCCTCATGAGAGGACTGAACATTCTCCACATGGGCAGTGCGCTTTCCTGCTTCCAGCTGAAATGCATTTCTGTGGACCCAGTTGGTCAGAAGACTATTGTCCTTAAAATATCGCTCCTTAAAAGCTCTTCCGGCCCTCCTTTCCTCCCCTCATCAGAGTGAAATTTTCTCTCTCTGTTTCTCTATGTTTTCATAGAATTCTGTTTATACCTCTGCCAAGCATATGTCTTAGGTTGCTTTTGTTGAAGACTTTCCCCTTTCCTCATCCGGATGTATCGTGTAGTGGTTAGAAGTACATGCTCAGTGTAGTGTAGAAGCATTTAGCACAGTACCTATCACATAGTAAGCATTAAACAAATGTTAAAAATATACACTGAATGTATCTTTTTCTTTCTTCCACTTCTCAGATCCCAACAGTGCTTTACATATAGTAGTTACTCAAAAATATTTATGTGGCTCATTTCTGTAGAGTCCTCAAATAAGCATTTCTCTACTAAAGCAGGTGATGGAGGTATATAAAATTTAGGAAGCAGGATTTTTAAATGCTTTACCTAAATTTTTGTGTATTTGTGGGGAAGTATGATGAAGAATACATATTTTATATATAACTCCTAAATTTTAGAAGACAGTGTAGTAGCAAAGAAATATAAACATCTAAGAGTCCTTTACCCATGGAGCTGATGTCATTGTTTTATCCACAGCAAAAATGTCAATATGATCTGAAAACAGATTGGGTAACATGTAGAGAGAGGGCACACAATTTGGATACTAACTTCCTGGAAGACGCTTTCTCACAATGAACAGAAAGGACATAGTAAAAGGAGAGATGAAACCAGAGTTCGATGTAGAGAGTGAGAGTCTTTCAGGGACTGTAGCATAAGTAGTACTTTAGAAATTTAAATACAGTCATAGAATGAAGAGACGATTGAGAGCATACCTTCACAAAATTATAGAAACTTAAATTTGAAAGTTTAGTTTTCCTGATTTTGGACACACATCAAAATGACCTTGTGGGCTTGTTAAAATATACATAGCTTGGCCCTGCTTCCAAAGGTTCTGGTTTAGTGTTTCAGAGTAGTCTAGGCGTGTGTGTGTGTGTGTGTGTGTGTGTGTGCGCGCGCGCGCGCGCGTGCGCCCGCGTGTGTGCATGCACACATATATTTAAAAACAAAGACAGACATTTATCCCTGATGTAACAGGTCAGTGGAATGGCATTTAGGAACCACTAATCTACCCTACCTAGGAGTTCTCACTATGGAATTTTTTTATACATTATCTGGTTATTTGGACACTTTAAACACCTCTGGTGATAAGAACCTTATATTAAGACATCCTTTCTTTTGCATTGCCCTCTTTTAAAGGCCTTAGTTGGTTTTAGTTAGAATTCGCTAACCTTTAACTCTGCTTGTTGATTCTAGTGCTGTCTGCTGGAGCCACATTAGTTGAATCTGACACCTCTTCTATCAGGCATCCTTCAGATATTTGGATACAGCTACAATGCCTTTTTTAAACTCTCTTTTATTTGGGCTATAGAGCCCTCTCCATCTTTATTGTGCTGTGGTTTCAACTTAATTCAGAAGCCATTTGTTAAATACTTAATATATGCTGGAATTGTGCTGGAAGTTGGAGAACCACAGGGATCTTACAGTTGAACTGGGAGAGACAAATTTGTTAATACCTTTGGTACAGAGGCAGTGGTTAAAGCGTGGCTTCTGCAGTCAGACCTGTGTTGGACTTCCTAGCTCAGCCACTTGACTGGCTTAGTCTTTAGGCAAGCTCTTTGTTCTCCAATTTCATTTCTAAGGTGAGGATGCTAATAGGACCTACCTCAGAGTACCTTTGTGTGAGTTAAAGGTTTTCCGTACAATGCTTGGCATATAGTAAGTACTCAATACATTTTGGCAAAAAAAAAAATATGCCAAGGGTTATAATAGTGATAGGAACAAAGAGGGATTACTATTTGGAAGACAAAGTTTATCTGGTACTAATGTAAAAATATTGAAATAAAGTTTTCATGCACAAATTAGGTGAATTTGTACATTTATAAATACATAAAGAGCACTTAATCCTTGTGGAATTAAATAGTTTTACTCATGTCATATTCAACACTTACAATAATAATTTAGGTGGCATCTGATTCAGTTAATATGATAGCAGGAAAAGTAGTTGACATGTTAAAAGGCGTAATAAGAACAAGAACCTGAAAAGATTTCAACAGATTAGAGCAGTGAGTCAATAGAAGGAAATAAAAAATCTTATACATAGACTCTGGAAAGCTAAGTGTAGGTAGAAGATGAGGAAGACATGGCTTAACAAAAGGACAATTTATATTTGGCTTATTGTGAGTTAAAATGTGTTATTTGCCAGAAAGGCTGACGTGATTTTCATAGTGCGATAAGAGAAATTTAGAGTCCTGAATGAGGGAAATCATGCCTTGTTCTTCTCTGTTTAAAGTTCTAGATCTGCTCATACTTTGCTCTTATTAACTGAAAAGTTGGGCAAGTCAGCTACCCTCTCTTCACCAATAAAATGGGGATGATTTATGCCTACTTTTATTTTCTTTGAATTGTAAAGATCAAATACAGTGAATGCAAATGGTATTCCTGTCCCTTTATAGAATTTTGTCATGTTTTGTTCATGTGGTTCAAAACCCTTTTTCCTTAATATGACTGACAATATTACAGTTTTTATTAACCATCCAGAATTTTAATTAACTGAAATTTAAATTAACTAAAATCTTGTAGCATATACATTATTGTTTGTCTTATTTTACATTTCGTAGAAATATGGACATCAGATTGGTTGGTAAATGGTGAAATATTTTAGTTAGTATATTAACTGACAAATCTAACTGTGCGCTAAACTAACCAAGGTATTTTTAAAATAAGTTGTACTGAATATTTTAACAGCATCAGAGCTAAGATTAGCTGTAGCAAAAAGCAGCATGAAACACCTTATTGAATAAACCTGTGTTCCACTTTCAGAGAGAAAGGATACTCCAGGAATACAGGAAAAGAAGAGAGTGGTAGTTTCTTTTAAACTATTTGCTGCTGGTAGCTTGTGCTTTTTTGGGCAGAGGGAAGAAGGCTTCTTTTTCCAGTCCTCTCTGTCTGTTTCTGTCTGTTTCTCTTACTCAGCTGTTATAACTACAAAAATGCGTAATGTAGAGTTCAAGGTCCTACAGATTACTGTTCTTTCTAAATATGTTTTAAACCCAAACATGAAAATTAGAATCCTTTTACACACAACATGACAATTTTTCATCATCCTTAAATTGGCATTTTTTGGATTGTGTTCTCTGTAGCTACTAAGAGTCTCGATAGAGAAGGAAAGAGACAGAGGGCGAGAAAAAAAGGAGGATTCTAAATGACAGTCTTCTGAATAGTGTAAGTTCAATCCCTAAAACAAAAAGCAAGATCTTTTTTTACCCTAAATAATGTGCTCTCCAGCTTCACCTCTCATCCTGAGAAACATGAAAGAGAAAGTAAAAGAGGTGACCCAAATCACAGAGTGCCTTTGATAGGAGAAATTCAGCTGTTTTGAACACTTACAATCAAAGGAAGTGGTTTCCCTAATTACATGAACTATGTGAAATCTCTCAGAATAGCTCTTCCACCCCAGGATTCCGTGCACTTTAGAAGTTTGCATAAAAGCTCACATGGAGAATCAGATGCAAAGTGTTTGATTCAGATTTTATTAGACAGAAGAGTGCCTACATCCATCCTGCAGTCTGCCAGCTGCTTAGGTTAGGACCACTATACCTGGTTTTGATGTGGATATCTTTCAGACCTGCAACATTAAGATCTTTGTTCTATCCCTTTCTTGCAAGAGGCGCCACTTTTTAGGAGCAGTAGCTATGAAAATACTCAGAAGATTGGTCTTATCAATTTCTCTCTTAACCTAAAAGGGACCCATGGCTGTGTTTGTGAACTTTGCATGAGAAAACATGATTTCCAGTGTTTGTTGTGGGGGATGTTAAAGTGTTAGATTTTTATTAAGCTCTTCATTATATTTTTTATATTTTAAGTATAATAATGATTTACCATAAAATGTATATGCAGAGTTCCTCATTTACTTTCGGAATCTAGATTAGAAATCTGCCAAAACTCTTGGCCTAAAGAATAATAGTGATTGTGGCTGTATTAAATCTTTCATACTTTGACAGTCACCTTGTTACTGAGGCATACAGTGTGGTGCAGGTGTGTAAAGAAGAGAATTATAAATATCCTAAGTTCTCTGTGGAGGCAGGCATTATTATGAAGGCACAAGACAGAAGTATCCATTTTAATTAAAATGTCATCTTGAGAAGATTTTTGGGGGGACAAGTAATTTTATGTGTAAGGGAGATTAGTAATGATATATAACAGTAAAAACGCAGCGTGTGTTTCCTTTTGTCTCTTTCAGTGAATAAGTATCTTGTTATTACTGTATTTTATATTCTGTTGAAAATTTGTGGGCCTAAGAAAGAATTAGGAATCCATGAGCAAAAACAAAAGGAAATTTTATTTTGTTTAGTGTTTAAAATACTGACTTAAATTGTAACCCACATAAAAATTTCCCAATACTAGGACTGTTGGCTCTTGCATAGCCACATTTAAGCAAAAGAAAATAAAAGTGCTCTTCAATCAACCAACCTATAAAAATCTATTTAAACAATTACCTACAAGTTTTTTTCTACTTTAATGATCCTCATTTGTTCCAGATAAATAATTTATGTGAGATGATATATAGATAAATATTTATAATTTTAGAGAGGATATTTAAAATCTGCAAGTGTTCATGGTTATGAACTATGAGAAATTTTTTTGTGTTTGTTGTGAACTCCTAATTATGGATGGGTTAAAATTTGGCTATTTTGTACATAGTCACATCCATATAATAAGAGAAAGGAGATTTGAGAAATGATGAATCGATAATGTGATAGGTGATTTGTTTAATGGATGGGTTGGTACATAATTATCAAAATGTCTGTTATTTTGGAAATCTGATACAATACTCAAAATGAAATATTAATAGCTATTTTAGTCCAATAATCTCAAACCGCCATTTTAAAAATCAGTAATTCGAGGTTCAGGACAGTTATGTTGTGTAGCAATAAATTCAGTCGTAGGGCCCAAGTCTTTGGTTTGCCAGTTTGGAGCTCTTGTCAGGAGCACACTGTCAAGTTCTTACTGTCTTTTATTTTTAAAATGACATTCAGCTGCCTAACCTATGCTTATTACAATGAGAGAAGGTTAAAAATGCTTGAATGATAAGTATTTGATAACACTTTAACATTAACAGTAAAAAGTCATTTTGCTTTTCTTCGTAGGATTTCTAGCAACTAGGAATATAGTACCACATAAATCACAATTCGGCTTCTTGATCTAGATTAAGATTATATCTAAATCATCCCCAGATATTGAGATTATATATTTCTTGTTAAAATTCCACAGCCTCTCTGAAGAAATGGGTTCTATAATCTTTACCATTCAGAAACCTGCTAAATGGTTGGCTTAAATAAATTCTATTAACGTTTTAACCCAGTATCCCTTGCACACAGATACACACTCTATTGTAAATTGGGTTTTTAACCTAGTATATTAAGGCACCATGTGACTACATACAGAGCTACCTTATTTCTTTTAATGACTTTTATATTTTGTGTTTAAATAGTATTTGTTTATCCTTACTTTATTATACTAAATTATACTCTTGGCCACTGTATGATAAAAAGTTACTAGACACGTGAAGATACATCAAAATGTTTCAATAAAAACAGTAAGATGACCCGGATGTAATTAATAGACAAGGACTTTAAGTAGTTTTTATAAACATGTTCAAGAACTTAAAGGAAAACATAGCCATAATGAGAGAATAGAATTCAGCAGAAAGAGATGGAAACTAAAAATTCTAAACCTGTAAAACTGCATTTTCTGAAATGTAAATTATTTTAGATAGAGCTTAAGAGCAGATTGGAGAAGGCAAAAGAAGAGTCAGTGTATGTGAAGACAGATTAGTAGAATTTATCAAATCTGAAGAACACAGTAATATGAGATAATAATCTAATATCCAATTATATATGTATATTAGATTTATGTATAATTGGAGTTACAGAAGGAAAGGAGAAAGAGGATATGACTATGTACACAATAGCCAAGAAAAAAATGAAGATAATGACTTAAAATCCCCTAACTCTGGTGAAAACATACACTTATGGCTCCAAAAAGCTCAGCAAACCCCAAGCAGGATAAATTAAAAACAAGAACACTACACCCAGTCACATCATAGCTAAACTGATAATAATCAAAGGTAAAAAGAAAAATATTTTTTAAAAAGCCAGAAAAAAATGACATATTACATGAAGGGAAACAACAACTTATCTGATAACTTCTTATCAGATACAGTGGAGGCCGGAGGCATCTTGAAAGTGCTTGAGGGGAAAAGGAATTCTTGCCTTAGAATTTTATATCTAGTTAAAATAGTCATTAAAACTGAAGGTGAAATAGAGACATTTTTAGATAAATGAAAAATCAGACAGTTAATTGCCAGTAGATCTACGCTATAAGAAATGGTAAAATAATGGTTAATATGAGAGTAAATATAAAGGGCCATCTTTTTATTCTGTAAATTTCTCAAAAGAGTTGTTTAAAGGAAAAGTTATGTCAATTATGGATTTTATAATGTATGTACATTAAAATACATGATACAGTGGTACAAAGGATAGAAGGCATAAGCTGACTTCTTATATTTTATATGTGGCGCAAAATTAAACCTAAGTAGATTATGATAAAGGTGCATATTGAATTCCTAGAGCAAAAAAAAAAAAAAAAAGACTGATTTTAAAAATTGTATTTCAAGGTGAAATGTCAAGATATCAACTGACCCTTAAATAGGTAAAAAAAAAAAAAAAAGAGAGAGAGAACTAAAAAGCCAAAGGAGAAATGAAAATGAAACATGTATATATCTCAAAATAAGACAAGAAAAGGAAAAAAAAAGAGAGAACCAAAACACAAATGGAACAAATGAAAAAAAAAAGGTGATAGTAAACTTAAACCCAACAAAATACATAATGAAATAAAGTATAAAAGAATTAGATACCCAATTAAATGAGATTGTCAGATGATGACAGAGTGAATAAAAAAGCAAGACCCAACTATTTGCTATCTACAAGAGAGGTATTTTAAATATAAGACACAAATCTGTTGAAAGTAAAAAAAGGAAAAGATATCTTATACAACTGGAAGGCATGATAGGTGATGTGGTTATATGAATATCAGACAAAGTATAGACTTTAAAAACCAAGAATATTACCAGAGGTAAAGGTATTTATTTAATGATGAAAGGGTCAATTGCTTAAATGATATAACAATCATAAATTAGTATGTAACTAATAACCAAGCTTCAAATATGTGAAACAAAAAACAACAGTACTGAAATAGACAAATCTATTATTATATTACTAAATTTTAAACATCCTCCTCTGAGCAACTGAGAACATTGCACATAACTACAAGATACACATTCTCTTCAGGAGCACATGGAACATTTTCCAGGAAAACCCATATGCTTGGACATAAAATAAGTTTTAGTAATTTTCAGTTTTATAAAGGACTTCTGCCAAAAAACCTATAGCTAATATCATTACCCAACACTGAAATATTAAATGTTTTTCTCCTTAAGATCAGGAATAAGGCAAAGATGTCTGCTCTCCGTTTAGTGTTGTACTGGAGGGTCTAGTCAGAGCAATGAGACAAGAAAAAGAAACAAAAAGTATAAAGATTGGAAAGGGAGAGGTAAAACTGTGTTTATTTGCAGAGGAAATAGTTATGTAGAAAGTCTTAAGTCTTAGAAACTAGAACTGATAAATTAGCAAAGTTACAGGAAACAAAGTTTATACTTCTACATACCGTAGTAAACAAACGGAATTTAGAAAACAATTTTATTTGCAACAGCATCAAACACACACAAAAAAAACTTAGAAATAAATTTAATGAACGATATGGAAAAAACTTCGGTGCTGAAAACTACAAAACATTGCTGAAAGAAATTAAAGAAAATCTGAAGAATGGAGAGATGTTATGTACATGGATTATAAGACACTATTGTTAAGATGTCACTTTCCAAAAAAAAATTGATTTATGAGAGAACATAGAGGATTTACAGTACTTAATTTAAAGACTTATTACAGAGGTTCAGTAATCTAGACAGTGTGCTATTGGCATAAAGACAGAAATATAGATCAATGTAACAGCATTTCAGATTTAGATCCATACATATTACAGTCACCTGAATGTTAACAAATGTGCCAGTGCAATTAAATAGAAAGGAAAGCGTTTTTAATAAATAGTCTGTAACAGTAGGATATACATATAAAAATATAAAAATTTAACCTTGACTTCTACTTTACACCATATACAAATATTTCTTCAAGATCCATTATAAACTTAAATGTAAAAGTTAAAACTATAAAGCTTCTATAAGAAAACAAAGAGAATAGTCTATAACCTTGTGGTGGCCAAGCATATCTTTGGCAAACCACAACAAGTGCTAATAATAAAAGTAAAAATTGATAACTAGAGCTTTATCAAATTTAAAATTTCTGCTCATGAAAAATAGTTTCAAAAATAAAGAAGTAGACCACAGACTAGGAAAATATATCTATTTATAATAGATATATCTGTCAAAAGACTTGTATCCAGAATATTTAAAGGTCTCTTACAAATTAAAGAGCTAAATAACAAAAATTTTAAATAGAATATTTGAACAGTCATCTCACAAAACAAGACATATACGGATAATCAATAAGCATGAGTGAAAGTACTCAACAGCATTAGTCATTAGGGAAATGCAAATTAAAATCACGGTGAGATCCATTTTACACCCACTAGAATGGCTAGAATTTAAACACCAACAACAACAAATGTTGGTGAGAATGTGAATGAGCACATTCTCATATGTTGTTTAGAGGAGTGTGAAATGATAACACCAACTTTGGGATGTGTTTTAGCTGTTTCTTCAAAAATTAAACACCTACCCTATCTAGCAATTCAACTTACAGGTATTTTCCCAAGTGAAAATACCTATAAGAATATTTATAGCATCTTTATTCATGATAGCCAAAATTTGGGAGCAACCCAAATGTTCATTAAAAAGAAAATAGATAAACACACCATATAATATTGATAAAATGGTATTCCAGTTAGCAATAAAAAGAATGAACTGATAAATGCAACAACATAGATGAATCTTAAAAGCATAATGTTGAGTAAAAAAAATCATACAGGCTGTGATTACATCTATGTGAAGTTAAAAGGCAGAACTAAATTTATGGTAATAGAAAGCAGAACAGTGCCTATGAGGGGTGGTATTGACAGAAGGTGCATGGAAAGAAGGAAATATTCTATCTCTTGATTGGCATGATACATGAACATATATATTTATCAAAACTCTTTATTCACTTAAGATCTGTTTATGATGAATACATTTTACCTCAGTTAAAAAACAAAGTTTGGGTTTTTAAAAAAGATAAAGGAACAAGCCAACCAAGTCTTTTGCCTTTTGAAGGGCTTCTTCCAAAACACCAATCAATAATTTCATATGTATATAGGAATATATACATATATATTCCTATATGTAAAGTTGAATGTGAAATCAAATATAATTCACATATTATATAATCTATCCATTTAAAGAAGCGGTCCTCAACCTTTTTGGCACCAGGAACCGGTGCTCCTATGGGAATCTAATGCCTGATCATCTGAGGTGGAGCTGAGGCAGTGATGCTAGTGCTGCGGAGCAGCTGCAAATACAGATGAAGCTTCACTTGCTGGCCTGCTGCTCACCTCTTGCTGTGTGTGGCCGGTTCCTAACAGACCACGAACTGGTACCAGTCCATGGCCTCGGGATTTGGAGCCCCTGATTAAAGTATATAATGGAATGGTTTTCAGTGTATTCATAAGTATGCATCTGTCACCACAATCACTTTCAGAACGTTTTTATCACCCCACAGAAAATTCCATACCCACTTATAATCATTTCCTATTTTCCTTCAACTTCCTCTCACCCTACCCCTAAGCAATCACTATTCTACTTTCTTTCTCTATAGATTTGCCTTTTCTGGACATTTCACATAAATAGAATCATATGTTATTTGGCCTTTTGTGACTGGCTTCTTTCACTGATCATATTTTCATGGTCCATTCATGTTGTAGCATATATTTACTTAAATGGGTTCCTGGACCCAATTCCAACATGGGGAGGTGGTTCCCCACACATGCAACAAGCAATTCTCAAACACCAACAGGTTATCCTAATATTCACCTCAATTCTGACACTGTCTACCTGGAGATAGCGTCAGATTCTACCGGGTAAGGGGTCAGTGTACAAGACTGCCCCACCTTACCACTTCAGATGCCAATCGAAAGTCCAGTTGCTTACCTGTACTTCTGACCAACTGGTTATAAGTCAGAGGTTCCCACTACCCGCTTCTTGGGTTTAATCAATTTGTTAGAAAAGCTCATAGAGCTCAGAGAAATGTTTTTACTTACTACATCACCAGTTTTTTATAAAAGGATCCACACAAGCTATGTGGGGCAGGGCATGGAGCTTCCAAGTCCTGCCTGGATGTGCTGCTCTCCCAGCACCTCCATATGTTCTCCAATCCAGAACCTCTCTGAACCCTGCTTCTTTGAGTTTTTATGAAGGCTTCATTGCATAAGCACAATTGATCAAACATTGGCCATTGGCAGTTGATTCAACCATCTGCCCCTCTCCTTTCCCTGGAGCTCAGCAGGGATGGGACTGAAAGTTCCAAACCTCTAATCACGTGGTTGGTTTTGCAGGCAACCAGCCCCCATCCTTCGGTGCAGCCAGAAGTCATCTCATTAACATAGAAAAAGACACTTTTATTGTTCTCATCACTTAGGAAATTCCAAGGGTTTTAGGAGCCCTATGACATAAACAGGGACAAAGACTAAATATGTATTTCTTAGAGATCACAGTATCACATGCTTTATTCCTTATTATTACCAAATAATATTCCATTGTATGTTTATAACACGTTATTTATCCAGTCGTCAATTGATAGACATTTCAATTGCTTCTAGTTTTGTCTATTATGAATAATGCTGTTATAAACATTTGTGTACAGGCATATGTTTTTAATTTTCTTGGGTATAAACCTAGGATTAGAATTGCTTAACCATGTGGTACATCTGTATTTATGCATATAACTGTCAGACTGTTTTCCAAAGTGACTACCATTTTATATTCCCACCAGAAAGGATGGGGATTCTAATTTCTCCACATTCTCACCAGTATTTGTTGTTATTTTCTGTCTTTTATTATTATTATAGCAATCCTAGTGGGTATGAAATAGCATTTTATTATGGTTTTGATTTGCATTTTCCTAATGAATAATGATGTTGAGCATCTATTCATGTGCTTATTGGCTATTTGTATATCTTCTTTGGAGAACTACTATTCAGATTCTTTGCTTATTTTTAACTGGGTTGTTTGTCATCTTATTATTGAGTTGTAAGAGTTTTTTATATATTCTAGATACAAGCCCCTTATTAGATATATGATTTAGAAATATATTCTCCCATTCTGTGAGTATTCTTTTAAATTTCTTTATGGTGTCTATTGAAGCAAAACATTTTTAATTTTGATAAAGTCCAATTTATCTATTTTTTTTTTGTTGCTTGAACTTTTGGTGTCATATCTAAGAAAGCTTTGCCTAACCGAAAGTCAATAAGATTTATTTCTATATTTTTTTCTAAGAGTTTTATAATTTTAGTTCGCTGTTTATGTCTGTGATCCATTTTGAGTTAATTTTTATATATGGTGTGAGGAAGGGGTCTAACTTAATTTTTTCTTTTTTGTGAATAACTTTCATCTTAATGGGCAGAACTGTGTCATATGACCATATTTAGCTACAAGGGGGGTTTGGGAGGTGAAAGTTTTGGTTAGAGACATTACTATCCTAAACAAAATAGAATTCAAGCAGCAGCAACTGCCACAGCATATACAGTTTTTACTTTTGACTCAAAACAGTATACCACCAAACTTCATGAAGAATTATCTTAAATGCTCTGACATAAGAATTTAATCAAGAAACATTCTATAACTAGCTTCAAAAAAAAGTTTTCTCGATTTTATTTGTTAATATGGTTTTCATAAGATAATGCTGAAAGCTGAAAAGGATTGTTATTTATTGCAATTAAAGAATTTTTTTCACTTGTTTACCCACTGTCTGTCTGTCTGTCTGTCTGTCTGTCTCTCTCTCTCTCTCTCTCTCTCTCTCTCTCTCTCTCTCTCTCTCTCACACACACACACACACACACACACACACACACTGTAGTTTTTATCTGCTAACATTACATTGTATTTAATGGGTTTGACAAACATACCCTTAAGTGGACATGTTGGCCTCTACTAAAGAACAGCTCGGTATTATCCCTCGCTCTTGGGCCATAAAAACTTCTGAACACTTCTTAGTAAAATGTTATGCTTAGTAAAATGAGAGACAAGATATTTAGTGGCTTTCAGTACAGGTTCAGCTCAAGAGGTTTTCCTCATTTTATTCTTCTAAAGCAACTTGGAATATATTCACTATTTTCTGATCTTGTTAGAATGAGTTGTATAAGTATCATGATCCTGATTGGGCTTTCTCCCAGGCAAGTTAACAAGCTCAGTGAACTGAGGGATAAAGAAAAACATCACTTCCCTGCCTCCCTGTCACCACAGGTCATCTTTTCTAACTTCCTAATGATGCTTGGAAGCTTTGTGTAGGTTGCTTAACAGGAAATGTGTAGGTATTAGTTACTTTGCTGATGTCTATGGAATATTTCCTCTTGAATTTAATGGCTCCTGTGGCTATGTAGCTTTGGAACACAAGATTGATGCTTGGTGATGAAGTGAAACCTGGGCGGCTTCTAAGGTTCCATTAGTGCCTCTGCCTAACTTATGTGTCTTTCTGTCTTTCTTGCTTTCCTAGATTGGGCTGCTTTTGTTCAGTTAATTACAGCAAGGTGTTTTTGAAGATTTGGTCAAGGACTAACTCTACAAAGCTGATTTCTTACAGAGAAAATAAAATCCATAGTCATAGAGGAATTCTGACCCAAGCCACTGTTAACCACATGTGATTTGGTCACAATGTATAGGTATAAATATTTATAATGATATGCTAATAACCAATATTTGGAGCTTAATACATTCCAGGCAGTTTTCTTGGTACTTTATGTGCATGAATTCATTTAATGCATAACAGTAGTAAATTATATTGTAATGTCCCTTTACATTTTATAAAACATTTTCATATTTATCTGATTCTTATCAAAACCTTGTAATATGAGGCCAGAGGAGATTTGGGAGACATGACAGCTAAATGTAATGTGGTACCCTGGAGTGGATCCTAGAACACAGAAAGGACATTGATGGAGAAACTGGTGAAATCGGAAGTCTGGAATTTAGTTAATCGTATTGTATTGTAGTAACATGTGATAACTGGGTGAGGGCTCTACAGGGACTCTAGTATCTTTTTCTCTGACTCTAAATGTAATATGAAACACAGCTTTTCTCTGAATCTAAAAACTATTCCAAAATAAACAGTTTATTTTTTTAAAGTTTACTTGATGGTTTTTATTATCCCTCATTCCACCAATTTCTAATGTTTGAAAGGCTAAGTAACTTGCCATATAGCATACAAGGAAGTTGGCGAAAAACCACAACTAAAACCCTGGTTCTTGCATTCCTAGTTCAGTGCCTGTATTCAGTGCTGCCTCAGTAAGAATGCATTGCTTTCCATGTCATCCTCCCCACCGTCTTTTGAGAGTTGGGAGAGAATATCCTCATTTTACAGATAATAGATCATTGTGATCCGTGTTCACTACTGGAAAAATAACTCAAAAATATTTTTCCCATTGACTTTGAGTCAGTAGTCCTTCCATAATTGAATAGAGAAAACAGTACATAGTTTGGGGCTCATTCAATTAAACTAATACAACAAAAACCTCATTATGATGAATGATAGCCAGGGCCAAAGAAAGTTGTTTTGAAAAAGAATGATGGTGTACTATGACCTCTGACACAGAATCTGAGAATAGCTAGAAAATAAACCGAAGAACTGCCACATCAAATTCAGATTCCCCATAAAATGCAGTAATTATGAGGCTGATGATGGTAAGCCAGATTCCTTACCCTGTAAGTGGAAAAGAGAAGCAATGTTCACTTTCTTTTAGCTTGGCACTTGATTTTAAAAATAGTGGGGCACTTTAAGAGATTCGTTTAGAAGTTTGAAGAACCAGGCTTAACAATTTATAATCTTGGTATATTTTGGTCCACCAGCCGTGGTACTGCCTGAGTATGCAGAATGACATGCCATAACTCTTTTTTGATGCTGCATTCACTAGACTTTCTGGTCTGCAGTCATGTCCTGCCCAGACCTGTGTTTTGGCCTCTTCTCTCCTTTATGAGTTTTGCTATGCTCTTGCTGTCAGCCTTTAAATCTGTTTTCCAGCATTTCACAGTTCTAGGTGATGTTCTATTTATCTGAATTCAGTTCTGTGTATCTTTTAAAACTTTTTTTCTTTGCTCACTCTAGGTACAGTTTCTAGCAGCTTACATAGATTGAGGAAAACCATGTGCCTTGCATGTACTTTCAATGTAAATTTAGTCCTTACAGCTGTTTTAAGTAGGTACTGGTTTTCTTATTTTATAGATGAAGAGTGAGTAAGCTCAGTGACATTGAGACTTGCAAGGCCCCACAGCTCATACAAGATAGAGTTGAAATTCAGGCCCAGGGTTTTCTGACTCCAAAGCAGCTAGGCTACAATTTAGATTTCCACAGAACCACCCTAGACCAGAGGGTCTGAATCCTGGCAGCACATTATATTCACCTGGGAAGCTTCTAAGATGCATCCATGCCTAGACCCACCCCATGCCAATTAAATCAAATTTAAGTCAGAATGTTAAAGCTGAAGAGACTTTAAATAATTTATTCTTTCCTTTTTTACCTCTACATTTTGACATTTTATCAATAGATAAGCTGAGGCCTCAAATCACACAGTCATTAAGTGTCAGGACCAAGACTAAAAGGTAGGTCTCTTGATTCTGATTCCAGAATTCTGTCCATATTGATATCAGATAAATATGTTAAGAGTATTTACTGTGTACAAAGTGACTCTAGGTGTATGTATAGTCACAGATGAGTATGTTTATCGAGATGTATGTCTATGTGACTTAAAAAAATTGATATTCATTTGTGAGAGAGGCGGTATTGCGTCATGGTTAAAATCATAGGCTGAATAGCCAGACTGCTTGGTTTGAATCTTGGATTCACTGCTTCTTGGCTATCTGCTCATGAGCAAATTACTTAACCTCTCTGTTTAGTTTCTTAGAGATAAACTAGGGATAATAATAGTACTTATTACATGGATTAAATGAGTTAATGTATGTAAAGTGATGAGACAGTGTTGAGACAGAGAAAGCCCTCCATATTAGGATAATGTATGAGTGAGGGTGTACTCAGCTTACCACTTCTGAACTCAATAGTTATCACATTTATTGTTTGTAAAAGAATGATCATTGATAATGATGATAATGTTTCTGGTTCATCTGTATTGAATCCCTTTCTGCCATCCTTAAAGAAATTTGTGTACATTTCTGTAGACCTTTAGCAGGATCCATACTCTCCTGCTTCATAGCCCGCAATCCTGTATCCGTCGCCTAGAAAACACACTGGTATTCTGATTTATTTTCTTCTTTTTGTCTGGGCTCACTATTCCCTCTCAGTTATAGTCAGCAATGACTTTGTGTTTTTTGTTAATTAATGTCTGGGCTGCCAAAAGTGTTGCTCTGCTGCAAGTTGGTACATGGCATCAGTCATCTCTAGGTTTATATTTGTTTACACGCAGAATGATTCTTGTCTTTTGAGGGTCATAGGCAATTGATAAACAATATCATACAGAAAACTTGAAATTATTTTCTCTGGGATTTTTAGTCATGATAATAGTCTGTTGCGTGAGAGGAGTTCCACCTACAGAACTCAAAATATAAACTGAGGCCTGTCTCTGATCTTTTCAGGGTCTAAGCATTGTTGCATGAAATAAAAGGAATTGTTACACAAATCCAGTCAGCAAGCATGGAAGAATGGATCCAGTTACCGTATCATTAAGTACCATTTAACAAATGACTTTAAAGGGGTTTTTATTCTTTCTCTCTACTCAGAGGTGTTAAAGTGTTAAGTAGATTCACAGTCAGATTATTAAGGACACCCGTAGACTCTCCAAGCAAAGGGAAAAGTCAGAATTTGGGGTGAGGCAGTGTTTGGAAATGAGATAAAAATCTGAGCTGAAATGGATATAGCAAAGAAGATCAAGTCAGGAACAGAGGAAGTTACATAGGTCAACTCTAGTAATTTGAGTCAATAGAATAGGCTCTCTTGAAAAGTAGTTTCCTACTATAGGAGCGCTAAGGCTCTCAATGGTATAGTGAAGGCACCTCCTAGGGGGAAAGCTGTTAGCTGCCCAGATAGGTCCTTAGTATGGTAGCTTCTGCTTTATATTCAGAAATTTCATCTTAAGAGTTCAGAGTTGAGTGAAGTCAGGATGCTAAATCATACTAACATATTTGACTTGAGATCGAAGAATAAAATCAACTTGCTTATTTAAAATTTTTCTATCTATAGGTGAGTTATATGGGAGACAAACTTATAAAGAGATTGCTTCATGAGTGTAGATTCAGAACAAGAGGGAGGTAGTGATAAGATTTGAATATGATCTGACACTACATTCTGCTGATGATCCTGTTAGTCTACCCTTCATCAGGAGGACCCACTTCACTGGGGAAGTTATGCCTTACAACTTCCCCATGTCTTCTCCCAGCCAGTGCTTATTATCTTTCTAACTTTTTTTCTAGGCCATTATGGCTGACTAACTACCACTAAATACACACACAACTTTATTAAATATGTTAATACTGTTGACCAAAAGTTATCTCCTGTCTTCCAGATTATTTTTACTGCATATTTGTTAGAGTCTGGTACCTTTTTTTTTTAATCAATAATCTGGCAGATGTCATACACATGCCTTTGTCTTTAGTTATTGTTTGAGTATGCTGACAGAACCCAGAAATAGTGAAGTCATTAATTTAGCTGAGGAATCCAGGTATTTAAGATACCATCATCTAATTGGCATCTACAAGATGTTAAAGGACTTTTCAGACTATTTTAAAATTAAATTTGCTTGAATTCTTCTAAATGATTTTGCAGATTTCCATAATAAATGTGGCAAACATTTCTCTTATGGGATGTAAATAATCAAACTCTGTTGCACTGTAGAGTAATATTATAAAGCACTTAGCTAATCAGATTGTGAGAGTCGCTCAAAATTCCTAACCGTATAATTTTTGCATAGAGAGAGGGTACCTCATGCTGTGCAATTAACTGGTTTTATTAGCTATAAATTTGGTTGTTGCTAGCTGGCCTGATGGCCTAGTGCCTGTGGAGAATTAGATCTTGGTTCTCGACTTGATCCTGACAGTTGAATGTTAGGAAGGCATGGAAATCTTACAGTGGGGGTAGCAGCTGAGGCCTTAAGAGTTAATGAGTTGTTTCCTGTGCCTCTATAACTAACCGAAGAGAACTTTGGAATTTTCTAGGCCTCTTGTAATTTTTGGATGTTCTTTAAGGAACCATTCTGTATTCAAATTAAGTTTGTAAAGGAAAGCGAGATGGTTTAATGATTGTAAGCAGGGCTTTGACATCATACTACCTGTGTTCAAAACCTGGCTTTTCCATTTACTGTGCTCTTGGGCAAGTTTTCAAGTTTCTCTGTGCCTAGGTTTCTTCTCCTGTGAAGGGGAGATAATAGTGGGCCCAAGCTCATGGTTTGCGGTGAGGATTTAAAGGTCTCATCTCCGTGAAGTGCTTGGCCAAGCTCATAGTAGCCATTCAGTAAATATTAGTTATTATTATAGAAGAAGTCTACAAATTGGTATATTTTTGAGCAAGGGTAGCTTTTAATAAAAAAAAAAAGTTTAGATGAAAGAATTCGTATTTTTATTGGACTTTTAGAAAGGGAGAAAACATAGAAAGAGGCAGAGGTAAGAGACATAGACTCACATTTTATTACTGGCATTTACTAAGCTCCTGGAAAGTGAGTTTGAACAAGTCAAATCAAAGACCCAATTTTCTTAACCTTTAAGTACAATAAAATATCTTATTTGTGAGATTCAAATAAGTGCTTTGGGAATGTTAAAGTACTATAGTTAGGTAAAAACATAGATAAACATGGAAGGTTGAATATAATAAATACCTGAAGCTAATTAAAACAAGGAAAATATGAAATTGGAATCCACTGGAATTCAAGAGAAATCTGAATTTGCCCGTAAGCTTGAGTTGACTGAAAGATAAACTGATTATGAAGGAATGGGTGAACTATCAGAAAAACAAATTAGAATTGATTGAGCACCTGGCATTTGCTTACACTAGGATAGGATTACTGTCCCTATTTTACAGATAAGGAGACTGAGGCCTGAAGAAGTTAATAATTTCCTCAGAATCATTTAGCTTGTAAGTGGCAGAGCTAGGACTCACGCATGCTCAGGCCTGTTTGACTTGAGGATGTCCTAACACACCATGGTTAATCACCTCAGTTCAGCTTATCAAATATTTATTGAATATTGTTAATTATACATTTATTTATTTATTATTTTTACAGAAATGGGTAGAAATTTAAAGTATGAAGGAATCTGGAAGATAATTTTGTCCAACCAAATTATTTTCTAGGAAAACGAGATTTAGGATTTAGGGCCATCCATTTTGGAACTAGAATTTAAATTCTCAATCATGCAGTCCAATATTTGATTAAATTATATTGCTATTCAGTTTTTTAAGAGCCTAAGTCTTCATAAGTTAATACTTCAGGCCTAATCCACAGGCTTTCTTTGGGGAGGTTTTTCGTGTAATTTTAGTTATCAAGTTATCTCTTTGACCAAGTTATGTAGGTTGTTTAGTGGAAAGCTGGGGTTTTTTGTTTTTTGTTGTTTTTTTTTTTTTGTATATTTTGTCACCTAAACTGAATACAGGTTGTTTACAATATATTAGACATTTTCATGTCATCACAATAACATTCTGTTGTGAACACGAAGAATGTAAAATCTCTTAGCCCTTTTATGATTTGGAAATTTCTCTCAAATCCCTGTTATTGAATCTTCCCTATTTGTTTCATTCAGATTTAGCCACCCTTCCCCCCTGCCAAGTTAGTCTGCCCTTAGCTGGATATGTCCTTAACTAGAGAGCACCCTGATTTCTGGAGGGGGAGCCCAGGCTGCTCTCCAATCGACTGCATGTGGTGAGTCTGCTGCAATCCACCAGGAAAACCATTGAGCAATAGGGATTTCCCAGCACTAGGGATGTTTGTGATAAATCCCACATGACTACATCTCAGTCATTCAACAGCAAGCAGAATGAGTGGTGTATTTTTTTCTTCTTAGTTATTTCTAGCCATATTTCTTCCAAAGAAAAGTATTTACAAGATCAAACATCATTAGGAACATAGGCTGTATTATATTATGGAACCCGAATTCACTTCATTTATCCTTCTTTATTTCCCTAAAAACCTACTTTATTTCCCTAAAAACCTAATGGGCAGCATTCGAAAGAGAACCTATAGGACTGTGAGATTTGCTGCTTGTCATGTGACTATATTATTGAATGGGTCTCATTAAGCCTAAAGTGACTCAAAGAGCATGACTTGTGTATGATACTCTGAAAATTAAATACAGGATTAAAAAATTATCCTACTTGTTAAGTTATTCTTGTAGCAAAGCATTCTTAGAAGGAAAGGGACTGGTTTTCCATCTTGTCATACATGTAAGAATCAAGTTTTTATTTTAGGAAAATGACCCTAGCCATGAGTTAAATTTTCTTGTTTTTGACCTAGTTTTTGGGAGCTGCTGCATATAAATTTTTTGATTACTAAAATTGAGCATTCTGCCCCAGTTTTCTTATAATCAGAGTCTTAAACAGAAGAGAAAGGACGTTCTGCCCACATCTTACCTGAAAGAGATAGGTGTTTTGACCTTACAGATTTGTAAACACTGTTTTAGGAGATCTTAAATCAAGAATTTCCCCTTGTCCCTTACGTTCCGCTGCTAAGTGCAGTAGTTCTGGGCTCTGCGGTGATAAAGATTAGAGGTATGCTGTACTGAGAAGACCAGTGGCGTTTCCTTTTTTTAACCCATTCTGTTCATAAGAGGCCTGGTTTAGTTGCTGTAGACTTTTATAATGCTGGCCCAATCCTAAGAAGAGGACTGTCTTAGTCCATTTGGGCTGCTATTACAGAATACTGATAATGAGGTGGCTTGTAAACAACAAACATTTATTCTTCACAGTTCTGGAGACTGGAAAGTCCAAGATCAAGGCATTAGCAGATTTGGTTTCTGGTGAGAACCTGCCTCTGGTTTATAGAGGGCTTGCATTCTGCTGTTTTCTCACAGGTGGAAAGAACAAGAGAGCAATCTGGGATCCCTTTTATAAGGACACTAATCCCATTCATGAGAGCTCCACCTTCATGACTTAGCTACCTCCCAAAAGCCCCACCTCCAATTATAATCACATTGGGGGTTAAGTTTCGACATATGAGTTTTGGGGGAACACACTCAGTCGATAGCAGGGAGCCTACTTGAAATATAGTCCCACTCCTGAGAATTAGGGCTCCATTTCTCAGTGCACAGTAGAGGAGCGTCTGCCACAGTAGGTATGAAAGATGCAGATTTGATAAAAGCCTGACTTAACCTGCAGAGGTGATTTTGGAAATATGTGACAAAATATATTGAGTAGAAAATTGGAAATGGAAGGTTTAAGACTAAGCAATCCTCTGCATTCTGAATATGAAAAACTACAATGCAGAAGCAAGGGCATGCTTGAAGAATAGCCAAAGCAGAAAAAAGCTCTCAAGAAATTGTGCTCATTTAATTGCTATGGATTGCAGAGCCTGCAAGAAACAAAATGTAGCTGCCCAGCCTTTATTCTGAAAGTTTAAATCAACAATGAGCTGGTGAACACAAATTTCAAATGTGTCTTCTACTGTGGTTATATAATTGATTGACTGTCATTCTTAGGAAATAATAGCCTTAGTAATAACCCTTATGCGTGTAAAAGAACAGAATGAATACTGAAGCAATTCCACACTCACTGGCACTTTACTCTTCCCACTGTACTGTTCGGAGTAAACATTTGCTAACATGGACTCTCTATAGCAATTATTTAAACATGCTAAATATCATTATCATCAAATGTTATTTGTTCGTTCATCCTTCAAATATTATTGAGTGCTTCTTGTATATAAAGCATCTGACCTTTCTCCCTCATGTGGTATTATACTAGACATTCTGTAAGATGAGCAAAGTAGGAAAGGCTTCCATAAAGGGCAGCAGGCAATAGGAGCAAATGTAAGAAGAGAGTGGAACATCATTTAATAAAATACTGAGCCAGACATTGAGTAGGTTGAAATCAAGGTAGAGTGCACTCAGTTTCCAGCACCCACATCTCTGGTCTCATAGCCCCTGAGAACCTATGTCCTTCTTCAAGAATAACCCGGGTGAATACTAGTTTTTTCCGGAGCCATATCAGAAGAAACTCAGGTCAGAGGCTAACTAGTTTTTATGTCCCTAGGGTAGTCCTAGGAAGGTAAGAAAAGAATTTTACTTCTTTCTGATTCAGTCCTAGGGAAAATCAGAATTTTCATGCAAATATTTTTTATTTTTTATTTATATGTTCTAGTCATATGTATTACATATAAAATGTATGTATTCCTTTTTTCTGATTAAAAATGATGTAGGCTTATCATAAAGAATTTGGAAATCAATTATGTTCTTTCTGCTCTCTAGAGATAACCACAATTAATATTTTGTTTTATTTCTTACTAATCTCTCTTCTGTATGTATAATTTTTATTTTTAAAAAGTCTAGGATCATCTCATACCTTCTTAAACTTTTGGGGAATATTCTGACCCTGGATCATATTGATATTTTAGAGACAGAATTGTATTTGCTGAGAGCCTCTAACCTTGAATGCACAGTACAGTAAATATAATTGGATGAGCCAGTTTTCTCTCTTTTACTGCCATATTCTGATGGAATCATAGAATCTTAAAATTAGTGAGGACCTCAGAGATCAGGGAGATCAGGATCCATGAAGTTGTGTTTTAAATATCACACATACCAGAGGACAAGGAAGAGTAGTTGATACTCCTAGACAGTGCAAGTATACTGTGAGTTTTTACACCTATTGCTTGATTGTCAGCACCACATCACAGGCAGAAGGATGGACCCTGTGATATACAATTTTGCTGGTATGTAGAGGCTGATAACTGTTGATAACCAAAGAGAAAATTCTGTTCCTAAGATCTAAATGGAGCCTATGAGCCTAATGATATGGGTCTTCATAAACTATTGCTTTCATTCTGTAGTGATCAGTGGAGAGCTGTCAGTATCTTTATTTCACGAAAGGAAGTGAACTCAATTTTATTTTTAATATATTTGTCACAGAAATAATATAGACTTTTCAATGGAATATTAAAAATATAAAATGCTTTAAAAACCACAATCTTTAAGGATTCTATGGCAGCTCTCCAAAGTTAAAGAAACATTTAAATTTGGGGTTAGGTTGAAAAAGTTTTGAATTGAGAGAAAGGGGTTGCTCTGAGGATGAAGATACTAATTAATTTAGATTCTTATTATAAAACCATTGCAAGTACACTAAAGAAAGAGAATTAAAACTTAACTTCCTTTAAATTTAGTGAAATTATTATATTTAGTAAATTTAGTTTAATTTCGTTAAATGATGATATTTAACTTCTCTTATTCTCTCTGATTGAGTCAGCCATTTGGAAC
Source organism: Pteropus vampyrus (assembly GCF_000151845.1). NCBI lineage: Eukaryota > Metazoa > Chordata > Mammalia > Chiroptera > Pteropodidae > Pteropus > Pteropus vampyrus. The sequence goes on along the minus strand of NW_011888783.1, from coordinate 16,794,471 downwards.
CTGTATACTGGCTGACTTCTAGAAACCACAAACTGAGTTAATGGCTTATCTCCCCATGTAAATGAATGGAGATGCCAGATAAAATAAAACTTAACAAAATGCCCACCTCTTCCCCAAACCCTTGTAATTTTTCCTATAAAGAAAGAAGAAAAGAAGGAGGAGAAAAGGAAAGGAGGGAGGGAGGAAGAAACAAACCCCAGCTGGAAACAACAGGAGCAGTTACATATCTTACTGCAAACATAGCATCTGTATAGACATTTTTGTGCTCTGATAAAGACATTGCTATTAGACATTTTATGGATAGACCTGTGGTTACTCCACTTCTATATCACATTGGGACACTTTGTTTTATGAAGAGTCTTTGAGCCCAAGTTAAAATTATTGTAGTCTGTCCTAGTCTTTTCTTAGATTCTCAAATCCTAATCTGGAAAACCACACACACACACACACACACACACACACACACACACACACACACACACGGACTGTGATCATTCATTTCTACAAAAGTCTAGAATAGCATTTTTTAAACTTTTTATTGTGATAAAATATATATACCGTACATTTTGTCATTTTAACCATATTTAAATGAAAAAGGCAGTGACATTAATTACAGTCGCAGAGTTATACAAACATCACCGCTATTTCCAAAACTTTTCATCACTCCAAACAGAAATTCTACATATTAAGCAATAACTCCCCATTCCTTCCTCCTTCCAGCTTCTATTAACCTCTAATCTACTTTATCTCTGAACTTGCCAATTCAAGAAATATCATATAGGTAGAATCATACAATATTTGCCCTTTGGGTCTGGTTTATTCACTTAGCATAATGTTTTTAAGGTTCATCTGTGTTGTAGCATGTATCAGAACTTAATTTTTTATGGCTGAGTACTATTTCTTTGTATTTAGATACTACATTGTGTTTATCCATCAGTTGTTAAACACTTGGGTTGTTTCTATCTATTGGTTATTGTGAGTAATGCAGCCCTGAATGTAGGTATACAAGTATCTGTTCGAGTCCTTAGAATAGCATTGTGCAAACTGAGAAATTTAGAAAAATTAAGTCATCTGGAGTTCCACTATTGACTAAAATTATTTTAGTGTAACTTAAGTATATCCAAACATAAAACTATGAATTAACTTCTTATGCTTTTAGCTGATGTAAAATCGAAACCAGTTTTTCAATTAAATAAAAATAAAACTATGAAACAATGCAATTAAACTGAATAATTTTCATAAAATTATATTTACTGAAAGTAAGTGGATTTTGTTGATTTTAATAGTGTATAAAGATATATTTACATTTTGGGTGCACAATGGACTATTATTTTAGCTTCCATTATTATTATATTTCCTTTTAAACAGTGAACTTTTTAAAGCCACCAAGCCATTATTTTGATTGGCAGTCTATTTGCTAGAGTATCCCAGAATTTAAATCTGGAAAACAAAAATTTAAGGAAGAATTATTTGTTGCATTTTTACTATAATAGTTTTATTAATGAACAGTTGGCAAGCAGATGCCTATAAAGACAAATCTATATAATATATCCGTTTGTTATCAGATATTGGCTGCTACAGCGCAGGGTTAGCAGTTAGGTTCATTCCAGTTATTTTTATTGGAACTTGTTTGAATTGCTAACTTCATAGTATCACCTGACCTTTATTTGTTGAAATATTTAGTCTATCTCTGTTTATTATTAGCTCATTTCCATGAAACTAGTGCAATAGTACTCTAGAGTAATATGTTGTTTTCATGATGTTAAATCAAATTCTTAGTATATTAAAATAAAACTTAAAAGTCTTATTCCATAAAATGTTTTTTACTTGTAAATTATACTGCAAGAATATAGTTTTTCATAACAGTAAAAAACTAAAATATGAACACAACAATGGGACACAAGATAATGGTTGTTATTTTGACTTTAGTGTATTCTTACTCAAAAGCTATTAGACAAGCCTACTAATACTTGAAAAGATAAATTCTGTCTCTCTAAGATATCACTTGGCAATCTTAAATATAAACACAAAAACTAGCTGGAACACTGAAAATCCTTTGTCATGGTGAATCATCTTTCAGGATTCAGAATATTCTAGTATTTACTCTTTATTAATAAAAACATTTTTAATGGTCACAGAATTTACATAACCCAAAGAATATACCAAAGCATACAAAAAGATAACACCTCCCTGTTTTGACGAATCTGGTCCACAACTCTAATGCTTACTCACAAAGAATAAAGCTGATCTGCCAGAGTTAATCTGCCACTTAAAAATGGGGAGGTTATGATTTCCAAACTTTACATGAACTCTATTTTTACAACAAAGTTAATTTATTATTCCTTAATCAGAAATAGAATTGCCATATGGATGAATTATTGTATTGCCCAGTTAATGCATTTTCTTCCTACTTGGAAAACTAAATTATGAGAAGGTTGCTTGATGAACACAGAACCTCTACACAAAGTAGGCACTCAGTGAGTGTTAAGGAATCGTTTTGATAGCCCCCTTCAACACCTATATTACTAAAAGAAAAACACTGTCAAATTAACCTTAATAAATGATTATTTTCCAATCAATGATAATTTTACTTTCTCTCAATTCCATGTTAACTCCATGTCAACTCTCAAATTTCTGTTTTCTACCCAGTTATACCACTTTCAAAACAAGTTTCCAAGTGTTTTTAATGAAATCTCAACTCAATTAACCTATGGGAAAAAAGTATAACAAATAACACTAATTCAGTATGCAGATTCCCAGAGGAGAGTCCTCTTTCTGACCAAGGCTTTTTCATTTTTGTTAACTGATGATGTTCTTCTTGATCACCTTTCTGGGGTGGAGACTTATAAATTTATTTACTTACTGCCAATAACATGCCTTTCACTTAATATTAAACATTTTCTGTATTTACCTTACATGATTTTGTACCTAATTATATTTATAATTCTTGATTAGCCATATTTTATCTCCACAAAAGAAATAAAATTTTAATGACTACATGTGATTTAGTTAATCTAGAGAGCGTCCTTCTATAGACATTAACAGATGCACACTGTGCTATCTCTGTTTTTTTACTTTAAAAATTAGGTTTAATAAATATAGTTTATTTTTTTTTACCATATTACTCCACAGTACAGTTTTCTAGTATTTAATACATTCCAAAGTGTAAAGTGTGGCTTCTCTAGCGAGTCACTACTAAAGGTCAAGAATCCACATTTATATCCTTTATAGTACCTTTTGCATGCAGTAGGAGAGAAATAATGTGTTCTTAATAAATAATTAGATAAATAATATAAATGGGTATTACCTGAATTGATTCCATTAATAGTTAAAAATTCCTACCTTGATTTTATCATGACTGCTCATCCAACTGATAGAAGTTCAGTCTTGCCATAGCCTTCCAGAAAAGACATTATTCAGGAAAAAAATATATTCGACTATTAGAAAGAGGACTTTTACTGTAAATAAATATGATATTTCCCTCTTTAGTCACCCTCCTCCACTGTCAGTTTTGCCAGCTTGCTAGTAAGCAGCACCTCTTTTGTTGCCACTTGAACCCCATTTCATTTTTAAATTTTCAGAAAGGATCAGTAGAAATTCTTAAACTTTCAAGAATGGTGCTAAAGGCAGAGTTTTATTAGTAACACATACTTGTTGAGTACATATATATCTTTGTAAATGTATGTAGAAGAAATAGGAAACCTATTTTATTAGACTTTTATGGATGTGAAATTTTATACAATTTTGTATTTGATTTTTATATAGGCAGAAATACTCAGTGTCCTCAGTCACAGAAACATCATCCAGTTTTATGGAGTAATTCTTGAACCTCCCAACTATGGAATTGTCACAGGTAGGAACTCATTATTTGACTTCTTTTTTTCTCCAATTACCTAGCTTTAGATTCCTTAATATGCTAAAATGTTTAATATTAGGTTCAGTCATGAATTGTGTGCTACTGTCAGATGTCACTTTTGTTGCTATAAAGCATTAATAAAACTGATTATATCAATATAATTAAGAATGGTGTTTCCACTTCTACCCATGTTTAATTGTGCTAATTATATCTGCGTAAATGCTATTTAAATGCACTCGCAGCTGCAATACCAATATTTAAAGGTGTCGTTTAACTAAAATTTCATTTAATTAGTTGAAATGAGCGATGTTTTTTGTAACTCTGTGACCTTTTACAAATTAAGATTTCTTGAGCTATTCATGTTGTAATTCTTTGCAAGGCATTTTAATCCCTTTAGAGCATTCTTTCTTCAAGGTGTCTGATATGAGAACAATATTTTTTAGGTTTGGTCATCTGCGTTGGTAATGACCTTGATCTAAATTATCATGTAATTTGGAGCAGCAGTTTATAACTGGTAGAAATATTCTTTACAAAAAGGAGCACACAGAAAATTTTGCCATATAAACATACAGAAAGACACTCATTTTAAATACTTAATACTCATATTTGTATAATCTAATGAGCAGTTTTAGATCTATAATAAGTATAATGTTCAATTTTACAATAATTATCATAGCAGTTATTCAATTAAAACAAACAAGAAAACCTTCAAAGATTAGCCCTGTCTTCTTCTATAGTGAGAAGAACTTGGATTGTCTAAAATAACAACTAAACACCCTTGATAAAAAGGATTGCATTAGGTATTTTCTTACAAATGATCTCATCTAATACTTAAAATAACTCTATGAGATAGGTAAAATAATCTCTATTTTATAAATCTGAAACAAAACTCTAACTTAAGTAACTTTCCTAAGGTCATCGACCTAGTAGTAGAACCGGAGTAATAGAAATTTCTCTGATTTTGTACAGAAGATGCTCTTCTTGCATGTGAGCTATGAGCATACTGATTCTTAAACTCAAAGAGACATGGTAGCTGTTACTTCCATCTTCTGAAGGCAGGCATTTTAACATGCTTTTACTTTGATAAATAGCAAATAGAACTACTGAAGTTCTTACGTAGAGGATATTTTATCTTTAATTAACTATCTTTAGATGTATTCCTAAAATGAGGTATGTATCAGCTTTTATCTTGAGCACATATATTTCCTGTTAACTTGAATACCCAAGAATGGGTTATATAATTAAGGTTGAAGCCATGTTTAACCTTTTAGGTCAGATTTCCAATTTAAAGTAAAACCCTGTCTCTGATCCTGTTACCATATTGCTCCTTATTTCCTAGTCCATTGTATTTACTTTTTACCGATTATGTATACCTTATAAATCTGAACCCAGTGTTCTGATCCTCACTTGTGGCTTAAGTTTTTCTTGTCTAGTAGATGAAAGTGTGGTACTCCAAAGAGATTAGAAACTGCTTCTCATTTTGTGCCCTTTATGTTTAATGTTTTTTGAGGGGAAGATTTTAGCTTTAATTAACTCAATGGACTATTCATGAAGTTTTCTAGTTTCTTGGTGAGGATGAAGAGTAGAAAAAGGGACTTAAGTCATGGTGCAAATCCTTTGTCCAAGAGTTTATTCTCAGTCCCAAGGAGGATGTGAAGCACATTCATTCTTAGGTAGCACATTCAACCTCGGTTTTCTCATCCAAAAGAGGGAGAAAGAATTCAAGTAGTTGGATGAGTGAGTTTGATTTTATTGAGTGAGTTTGATTTTATTAGTCTATTTAGTCTACACACACACACACACACACACACACACACACACACATACACATACACACAGACTAGACAGTCCTTTATTTCATGCACCCTTCTACCATTCCTGGCTTATACCTATACCTACCCCAAATCTTTGGTTATCATTGATTAATTCTTTTCAGATATATTTTTATTTCCTTGTACAGTCAGTAAGTAAACTGTTAACATTAAATATTTCTGTAAAACAACACAAGTTTCGGAATTTGAGGTATTTGTAAATTGTATATTTGTAGCTCTTTTATTGATGTATGAGATTGATTAAGATATCTCTTGGGCACGTTTTGATGTTTTAACTTATTAATTTGATAAGATTGTCTCTATTCTTAAAGATGCTAGTTTTAATTGTTTGTTTACAAGTGTCTACCAAAGAAGGATGTGAGTTTCTCTACCAACCTGCTGCAATTAGGATCAAGCCATGCTCTGTGCATGAGTATCAATACATATGCCAACTGAGCCAAGTTTGGGAGATCATTTGGGTTGGGGATGATTGCACTTATCTTGGCTCTTGAAATGAACACATTGGATTTAACATACAATGATATCAAAGCATCAGTATGCTCAGAGAATGAAAATAAACTGTTTAAAGAATTAAAAGAAAGTATGAAAACAATGAATCAACCAAATGAGAATCTCATCAAATAGAAAATATTATTATTTTTTAAAAAGGACTCAATGGAAATTCTGGAGTTGAGAAAGACAATAATTGAAAAATTTTAAAAATCTCTAGAGTTGACTTAATAGCATATTTGATATACCAGGAAAAATAAATTAGTGAACTTAAAACTAGGTTAATAGAAATTATCCAGTCTGAAAAAGAAAAATGAACAGAAGCTCATAGATCTATGGGACCACATCAGGTATACCATTAATATATTATAGTGGAGAAGAGAAAAGAGGGGTATAAAAATAGAAAAATAGAAAAATATTTGAAGAAATAATGGCCAAAAAACTTCCTGAATTTGCTAAAATACATTCGACTGCATTCTTAAGAAGCTTAACGAACTCTCAGAATAAAGGTAAAAGAACACACACCTAGACATGTCATAGTTAAAGTGTTGATAAAGACAAAGTATTCTTTAAAGTATCTTTAAAGTATCAAGAGAAAAACAACTTCTCATATATAAGGGAACAACAATATGATGAATGACTGGCTTTTCATCTACAACAATAGAGGCCAAAGGCAGTAGACATTTAAAGTGCTAAAAGAAAAATGCTGTATCCAGCAAAATTATATTTTAAAAGTAAAAATAAAGACATTCTTGGAGAAAAGATAAGAGAATCAGTTGCTAATATTCCTGCCTTACAAGAAATAGTAAAGGACATCCTTCAGGCTGAAAAAAATGACAACAGGTAGTAATTCAAATCCATGGGAAGACAAAGGGTACTGGAAACGAAAAACATACGGATTAATATAAAAGACTCCATAAATATATTTTTATTCTTTCTCTTAGTATCTTTAAAAACATGACATTGTATAAAGCAATAATTATCCTGTTTGTTAATGATAATATATATAGAGAGATATATTACAGTAACAGCATAAGGGGTAAGAGAGGGAATGGAGCTAATTTGGAGGAAAGTTTCTATATTTTACTGTAATTAAGAGTATTAGTCTGAATTAGACTGTTGTAAATTAAGATACATTTTGTAATCCCTTGAGCCACTACTAAGAATAAGAAAGTCTACTCAAATATGGTAAAAAAAAAAAAAAAAAGGAAAGAAAAAAAACCCCAGATAATTAAAATTGTTAACCCAGAAGAGAGCAGTGACAAAAGAATAGAAGACTGAGAAGAACAGGAGACGTGTAGAAAACCAGATGGCAAATATAAATCCAACTATATAAATAATTACATTACATGTGAATGGTCCAAAATATTCAACTATATACTGTCTACAAGAGACACACCTTAGATTCAAAGGCACCAGTGGATTAAAGTAAGAGGATGGGAAAACATATACCATGCAAACAACAACCATGAGAGAACTGGAGTAACTATATTAATTTCAGACAAAATAGATTTAAGAAAAAGAATATACTAGTGAAATAGGGTGATTTCATAAAGATAAAAAGATCAATATACCAGGAAGATATAGCAATTGTAAATGTATATACACCTAACAACAAGTCCTCAAAGTACATGAAGTGAAAACTTGACAGAATTTAAAGGAGGAATAGGCAATTCAACAATAAGTGGTTTTATTATTCCAAAATTGATAGACAAAAAAATCAGCAAGGATATAGAAGATTTGACACTCTTAACCAACTCTAGCTAACTCACGTATATAGAATGCACCACCTGTTAATGAATGCATACATAATCTCTTCAAGTGCACATGGAACATTCTTCAGGATATATCATTAGTTAGGCCACAAAATAAATCTTATCACATCTAAAAGTATTGAAATAATGAAATCTTTTTCTCCACCCACAATGGAATTGTTAGAAATCAACACCAGGAAGAAATCTGGAAAATCTCTAAGTGTTTGGAAATTAAGCAACCAAAATGGATTAAAAGATATTTTGGACAGAGAAAAAATGAAAACATAACATATCAAAATTATATATAATGCAGATAGAGAGAAATTTATAGCTTTATACATCTATGTCAAAAAAGAAGAAAGTTCTGAAATTTATAATCTGAGCTTCAACCTTAAGAAATTACCAAAAGAATAACAAAGTAAACACAAAGCAAGCCAAGGAAAGGAAATAAAGATTGGAGCAGAACTCAAAAAATAGAAAATGACAAAATAACAGTAAATCAATGAAACTAAAAATTTGGTCCTTAAAAAGATCAATAAAACTGACAAACTTTTAGCTCTACTGACCAAGAAGAGAGAAGATACAATCAGCAAAATCAGAAATTAAAGAGAGGACAGCACTATGGCCCCTACAGAAGTTTAAAAGGATTGTAAGAGATGTTATGGCCAACTTTATGCCAACAGATTAAACAATTTAGATACAATGAGTGAATTCCTAAAAAGATACTGACTCAAGAAGAAACAAATGTGAATAGACCTATGACCAAAAAAAAAAATTTGAATTAGTAGTTTAAAATATTTCCATAATGAAAAGCACAGACCCAGATGATTTCACTGGTGAATTCTATCAATTGTTAATGGAAGAAAGAAGAAATAATGCCAATCCTTTCCATACTCTTTCAGAAAAACAGAAGAGGAAGGAACACTTATAAACTCATTCTATAAGTCCAGTATTATCCTGCTATTAAAGCTAGACAGAAACATAGTAAGAAAACTACAAACCATCACTCATCATGAACATAGTTACAAAATCTTTAACTACAACATTATTATTATTAGCAAACTGAATCAGCCACCCATAAAAAGGATTATACACTATGACAAATGGAATTTATCTCAGAAATACAAAGTCGGTTTAACATCTGAAATCCATTAGTGTAAGGTACCATAATAGATAATGGAATAAAAGACAAAAGTCTTTTGGCATACAACACCTATTTATAATAAGAAATCAGAATACAGTAGGAATAGAAAGGACTTTTCTCAATCTGATCAATAGCATCTACAAAAACCTACAAGTAATAAAATAGTTAATAATGAAAATGTGAACACTTTTCTCTTAAGATTGGGAACAAGGCAATGAAGGTCCCCTTTTGCCACATCTGTTCAACATCGTACTGGAGACTCTAGCCAGGGCAACCAGGCAAAAAGAAGAAAATAAAAGGCATCCAGATTGGGAACAAAGAAGTAAAACTCTTATATGACATGATTCTATACATAGAAAATCTCAAGGAATCCGCAGAAATACTACTAAAACTAGTAAACATATTTAGCAAGATCGAAAGGATCCAAGATCATTATACAAAATGAGTTGTATTTCTGTATATACTGGGAATGAACAGTCTAAAAGTGAAATTAAGAAACAATTCTATTCACAGTAGTATCAAAAAATGAAATAGCTGGGTATAAATTTAACAAAAGTGTAAGACTTGTACAGTGAAAAATATAAAACATTGCTGAGAGAAAATAGATATCTAAATAAATAGATCATGTGTTCATGGTTTGGAAAACTCAATATTATCAAGATGACAATTTTCCCTAAATTGATCTTTAAATTCAAAACAATTCCTATCTAAATTCCAGCAGACTTTTTCCTCACAAAATAACAAGTTGATCCTAAAATTCACATGGAAATACAAAAGACCTAGAATAACCAAACCAGTTTTAAGAAAGAACTGTTTGAGTACTTAGATGGCCTCATTTCAAAACTTTATTATAAATCTGTAGTAATGACATAGTGCATTATTGGTACAAGGATAAGCTATTGATCATTGGAACAAAATTAAAAATTTAGGGAAAAAACCTTACACTGATCATCAGTTGATTTTCAACAAAGGTGCCAAGACAGTTTAATAGGTAAAGAATAGGCTTTTCAATAGTTGTGTTGGGATAATTAGAAATCCACGTGCAAAAAAAAAAAAAAAAGATCTTAGACCCTGACCTCAAGCTATACACAAAGATAAACTCAAAATGGGCCATAGACTTAAGTGCAAGAAGTAAAACTAAAACTCTTAGAAGAAATATAGAAAATCTTTATACCTTTGGGTTAGGCAAAGAGCTCTTGGATATGACACCAAAAGCACAACCCAGAAAAAGAAAAGTTGATAAATTTGACCTCATCATAATTAAGAATTTGTGCTCCTGAAACGATAAGAGAATAAAAAGATGGTTACAGATTGGAAGAAAATATTTGCAGATCATAAATCTGATAAATGACTTGTATCTAGAATAACTAAAGAACTCTTATAGCTCGATATTAATAAAATAGCCCAATTTTAAAAAGGACAAATGATTTAAATAGACATTTTGCTTGAGAATATATACAAGAGACCAATAAGCACATAAAAAGATGCTTAAGTTCATTAGTCACTAAGAAAATGCAAATTAAAAATATGAGATACCACTAGAATTATACCCATTATAATGGCTTTTATTCAAAAATACAGACAGTACCAAGTGTTGATGAGAATATGGAAAAACTGAAACCCTCATATGTTGCTGGTAGTAATCAAAAATGGTATAGCCTCTTTAGAAAACAATTTGAGTTTCTTAAAAAGTTAAACATAAACTTACTATATGACCCAACAGTTCCACTCCTAGAATCTACCCAGGAGAAATGAAAGGATATTTCTACACAAAGACATATACGTGAATGTTCATAGCAGCATTTTAAAGAGTAGCTAAAAACTAGGAACAATCCAAATGTCAATTGGTGATGCAGAAACTAAATGTGGTAAATCCATACAATGGAATATTATTCAGTAGTAACAAGGAGTGAAGTGTTGATAAATGCTATAATATGAATGAACCTTATAAACATGTAAAGAAAAAGAAGTCAGACACAAAGGCCACATATTCCATTTATATGAAATATCTAGAAAAGGCTCAGTCGTAGAGAGAGAAAGCAGATAGAAGGGCTGGGGGTGAGAATGGAGGTTAACTGTAAATGAGCACAGGGAACTATTTGGGATGATGGAAAGTTTCTAAAATTGGGTTCTGGTGGTGATCGCTCAACTCTATAAATTTACTAAAAATCATCAAGTTGTACACTTATAGTGGGTGAATCTTATGGTACGTAATTTTTAAAGCCATTTTTAAAGGAATTTTCTCTCTTGGCCTTTTGAGGGCTATTCTAAGCTCTGATGCAATAAGATTGATTTGTTTACATTGTCCTATAAACTATCTGATATGTTTTTGATCTCATCTATTTTATAAAAATAACAGTTTTTAAGAAATACCTATGTACAAGCCTGCTTTTGTTTCTAATCCATTCTTCCGATACATCATTGTGTTTCTCAGTTCTGTGTAAATGGCTTTTGATTTTTTTCTTCAGCTGGAGTTTTACTATTCATTCTATTAGTTATCTCGTCTTTGACAGATTACTTTCCAGGGTAATATTAACTTTTAGAAACCACAACATGGAACAATTTTTATATACTTTTGATGTCTTTTATTAAGTTCTTTAATGCATCTTCCCAATGAAAATAAAAAGTTATTTATGAAATGTACCTTGGTTTTAATTATATGCTTATTTTTCTGTTAAAAATAGAATATGCTTCTCTGGGATCACTGTATGATTACATTAACAGTAACAGAAGTGAAGAGATGGACATGGATCACATTATGACCTGGGCCACTGATGTAGCCAAAGGTAAAAATGCATCGTGTATTCTCATAGAATCGGTGCGGAGCATTTTCTCATCCTGACATGGTGACTTAAGCCAGAAGATTTGTTATTCTGTGTCTTTAGGTGTTCTTTTTTCAGACCAAAAGTAGAAAGAATTCTGCAGCTTACTGTACAGATAACATTTTAGGTCATTGACTTTCCACTCCTGCCTTTCTTTTCTCTCTTTTCTTTATTTCTTCCCCTAAAACCAAATTCCAACAGAATCAGTGGCTCCACGGTAGCCATTTTTGCCACATTTTGCGCCATTGTCATTGACCAGCTTGCTTGATGCATTAAGTGGAAAGATCATAATTCTGTTGTTGTTCTTCAAGTCACTACTTAGACTCAGTATCCAGAAAATGTGATTTATTGTACGATTAGTTCTACTCATTTTGTATACATAATAATATGCTAAAAATAGTAACCACTTGCAAAAAAAATTTATTTGTCCTGCCATGTAGAAGCAATTCAGATTTTATTTTATGTTTAATATAAACTTGGAAATCACCCTTGGAAATGAAATATTTTTAATACACAAAATCCCTAAACAAGGTGGCCAGTTCTTTTTCCCTCATAAATTCCTGCAAACACTAATGCTTTCTAAAGCAGTTTAAATTCCATTTATTTTTATCTTTTTTTTTTTTTTTTTCATTTTCCAGTTTTATTTATAACTGTCAAAATTGCTTTGGAAACAACGTAGTCTAAATAATGAACACTGATAGTTATATTTGTATTCTAGTAACCCTTAGAAAGCAAGTGTGTCCACATTTTACCAGGGCGATTAACTCCTTTGTATTTTGCTACTCCAGACTCTACAAGCATCTCTTTGAAAAGCAAATAAATGGGTATTTAACACTCAATAAGGAGGGCAACTCCTACTTTGCTTTAGCTGGAAAGTCACACAGTGACTTCTAAAAGTAATAGTCTTTCCTTTGGGGAATTATCCTGTCTGTGTTAAGTTTTATCAACACCTGCCAAATTCTTCAAATAAGGAAAGTGAAAAAATTTTTTTAACGTTTCATGCTAAATGCTGCTGCTGTTGAATGATACTTCATTACCTTATAAGAATAATAAGCTCTGTGTTTAAGATGGTATACTTAAAGCTTTGGCCGTGTTAATTAACTTGATTGTGTACTCAGGTATCAGGCATCTCAAATCAGCCTTAAAATTGCACATTCTTCAAGACATTTTCATGTGATATTATAGGCACTTCTTTGCATGTCAGTAGTACACAGGGACCACCTGTTTGTAAGCAAAATGATGTGCTGTTATTGGGAACTGTATTGCGGAAATATAGTTACAAATGTAAAAACACGTACAAATAGTCCTTGACTTAAAGCACCTTACCTTACAGACATTTGCATTTAGGGTGCTCTGCCAGTTACACTTATGTTATTACTTAATGACACTTAGAATGGATAGACAGCAAACACAACAACTGACATCAGTCACTCTGGTTCCTGCTGTGCACACTACTTAAGCTTCCCTGGCCCCCAGCCTATAAACCTTGTTTCTCCTAGCACTTTCTCCTGCATAATACTATCTAAGGGGCAAGTCCTTTGGGTCCAGATCAGCTCAGTCATTCCTGGGGTTTCTCAAGACTTCTGGCACTCTGTATTATGAGGACAAAGAAGAGAAAGAAAAGGAATAAGTAGCAAACTGGAACCAGAAGTAAAGGATAGGGATGGAAAGAATGGGAGTGGGCCATGGGACAGTGAGCAAAACTACAGAATAGTAAGATCATGTTTTTTTGTGGCTGGTGAATTGATCTGAAAGGTATGTTCTAATGTGTGTGGCCTCAGGTGAGTAGACTGAGGCAGAGAAGAGGCTTGTTTGTTTAAAGTTACAAGTAACACTTAGTATTTGAAATGGCCTATAAAAGGAAGAAGACATCAATGCTATCAGAGTGACTTTAATCCTCTCCGATAAAGCTATGTGTAGAATTGGAGAATAAATAGGAAGGCTTGAGTTTGGTTGATTTTGTTTCAAATTCAGCCATGATTTTGAACATTTCAGTTTGACCATGATTGAAGCCACTGTAGCAACAAAACGTTGAGAAATCAAAGAATGAATAGTTCATTTCAAATAAGAGTTCCTTCATGCATTTTGAAATAGACGCTGCTTAACATCACTGCTAAGAGAATATCTCCTCAGGGCCGAAAAGAGTCTCTTCTTTTTGAGTAGAGAGAGGAGTGGAGGGCAGACCAGCAAGTATATCTGAAAAGAAACGATTAACATAGATAAACTTGCAACCAGTCTCAAAATGGTCATCATTGATTCCAAATCTCTCTCAAATGATATCTGTCAAATCTTTTTTAGGAAACCCTAAATCTTAAAATTGGTAAGGGTATTTTTCGGTCACCTTAATTATTTGCAATAAAAATAAGGCAGAACTATAGATGGCTCTATAAAAACAAGTGGAATTTTATATGATTGTGATTACTACTGTGTTTGAGTGCACTAAACGTTCTATAAACGTATACTGTATATTATACACAAATAATTTATGGTACTTCTCAATGGTTGCTGTCATGAGAAAAGTGCCAATATTTAAAGTTATTGTACTTGAGTGTTGTTTTTTTTTGGAATTCTTGCTCGTCACAAGTGTAGAAACTATTTAGCTCTACCTATAATAGTAATTAAACAGATTCTACCTTAAAAATAATTCAGAAATTTGGTTCTTAAAGCAAGAGAGAGGTGACTATGAAATTCAGTCACAAAAATTATTAAAAGTTACCCAAGTCGTAGCTATTGAATTTTCACATTTGTAATATGCAGAAATTCATATTAGATTTTCTTTATTCCAATTGTGTCCTGTATAAGATCATTTAAATTACTAATACTTTTCTTAAGTTGATTCTTTTCAAGAATATCTTTATATGGCAAGAGTTTAAATTTTTTTTATTTCTTTGTTCTTTCATGAATCTTCAGTATATAATAATCAGAAGAATAGAAAAATGATAAATTATTTTAAAAATTAACCTTTATAAAATCGAAATTGTCTATGTACTTAAAAAAAAAGAACCAAAGACTAGTTATTAAATTATGTTTAATGGATAATTCATTTTAAAAAAGAACCTGTCTGATTGGGGGCAGGGAGGCTATTTCTTTCAAAATTTAGAAAAGATAATTTGAGAAATAAAAGGAGAGGAAATTTTCAGTAGAAATTATTATTTTTCTTTATTCTAAGGGGGTAGACAATACATAAATACAAAAAAAGTCGAACACTAGGGAGGTAACTACGAAGTATGTGTCTTTCACAGTATAATTTTTATTCCAAATAGTAAAACTATATATACATCCAATTTACTGAAGTAACTTGATTTACATTCTGAACATGTTGGAGAGAATTTTGGAATGCATTTAACTATTGATTATCTCAAAGATTTTTCCTTGTAAAAAAAATATAATATTTTGTAACTACTATATATTTTTCTATCTGAGAATTATAAAATTCTTTACCAACCACAACTAATGAATCCAACCAGTTCTCCTAACTCCGCCACCCCACTTTCACTCCCAGGGTCTTGTTGGAATGAGCACCGAGAAAGTAAACCAAGCTGCAGCTGGATAACTGCAGACATCCAAATGAAAGCTGGAAACCTTAGCAGAACTTAGTGATTTAGGAGGCAGTTGGTAGTGGAATACCTTAGTCATGGGAGCACTTCTTCCAGTTGTAACTGTGCTATTTTTGTGCAGACTCCCGAAAATTAAGGTGTCCTTATTAGGCATTGTAAGAAGTTAACTTTGCCCACAATCAAATTCCAACTTCTAAGAGATTAAAGCACATAAATTTTCCTTAGCATATACATTTTCCCGAGGTAGACATATCTTGTCTCTATTTTACCAATCACGTAATAGAATATATGAATTTAGTTTCTGTTATTGAATTATTTGCGAAAATATGAAAGATAATACTGATGTTTAAAATAGAAGTGTAATACTGGTGATGTGTTGAAAAATGACATTAATAGGCTTTTCTTCCTTCTTGTATAAAAAGGAATGCACTATTTACATATGGAGGCTCCTGTCAAGGTGATTCACAGAGACCTCAAATCAAGAAATGGTAATGTAGTCCTGTTTTTATTTTACCTGTCTTATTACAAAATACATGCATCTGTATATGTAACTAAACATCATGCTTTCCATATCTTTTGCAGCCTGTTATTTTGACTCACTGCTGATACCATGGAAATCTTTCCACTGTTAATAAATATCAAAATTCTCCATATTATTGTAAGAGGCTACGTAGTATTCCACTGTATGAATAGCACAGAGTGTGGACATTTGGGTTATTTACATTTTTTTCTATAATAAAAAGTGTTGAGTTCAGACACTTTTCAGCAAAAGTTTTCAACACATCCTTATTTATTTCTTTAGAATAATTTTCTAAAAGAGGTATTACTGGATCAAAGCACATAGTCTAGTCTCCTATTTTTAGATGGTTCTCTGTACTAGCAGTTTTGAGTTTTGTTCCTGTTACTTCTGAATTATTTGGTGTAAATTTTTCATGTCAGTCATATTACCTGGAGTAGTGCCCAAAAATGATCATCACATTTAGGACTTTGTAAATCAAAGCCTTTTTTCTTTCTTTCTTCTCTTCTGTACTTTCTAAAGTTTATTTATGACCCTGTATAATTCGGAAAGAGAGCATTTCAAAATGACTTGCAGGATTAGACATTATCTTCAAGTAGAGTGGTAATAATATTTCTTCCATTACCTCATTTGAAAGTTAACTGAGAAAGGCAGTGGGGTTATTTCGATAGCCAGCACTAGCTGAAGTAAACATCAGAGTTTGCTACTTAAAAAGAAAATCTTGCTATCAATTCAGTTACATGCTTTAACTATTTACATGCTTTCTAAGTGATTTTTCTAAGTATGGAGGAGAACTATTTTTAGTAAATCTTTAAATCACTGCAGTTAAAATGGATATGTGCTAATGGTGCAATCCTTAGAATAGGTAGGTTTGGTAAATGAAAGAAGAGGAGTAGGGAATCCACCAGCTGCCCTTGCTCATTCTCCACAACCGTGAGGTTTGTGGGGGTGGAGAAAGGGGAGTTATGGGCAGCTGCCATTCATCAGTAGTCCAGGGAGGATCATCAGCTCAACCTTGCCTGTCGGCTCTGGCTGATTGTTCTGTTCTTTTTCTACGTCATCACTTATCTTTTGGCTCATTTTAGACATAAGCTTCCTTGAGCTAAACACTTTCAACATATAGTTGGCTAACAGGAAGTTACTAGAAAATAATCTAGAATTTAGTAGGAAGTTTCAGAGTTTTATGACTTTGTAAATTTTCAGTTTATGCTCATAATTTCAACTTAAATAAGTTATTTGACTTCTCTGCTTTTAATCTGCTTTATCGATATATGCTAAATATCTCTCTAAAGAAGAATGATTAAATTATGGGCATATCCTCGTTGTCATTATGAAAACTAAATAACAATGAAAACTTGCCATTTTTAAAAATTATAATTTGTACAGTTACTTGGTGGGAAAACACATACACATTGAAACAATATAGACTTAACTTAGCGATTTTTTCTGGAAAAGGAAATAACAAGACTCTTTTATTTTTCTATGTTATATATTTTTATAATCCTAGATTTTTATAATCCTAGATTTTCAAAATGAGCTCTTTTTAATCTTATAAGGAGAAAAAAGTAGTTGAGGCGGTTTTTTAAAATAACAATATGGTATTAACAACATTTATATCTTTATTTGAAAACATTTATAGCTTACATATAGTATCACATTTACCCTTAAGCTATTTCTATATATATTAGATCATGCAAACATTATTTTCCCCACTTATCAATGTCACTATAATAAGCATTGGTTATCTACCATGACAGGCCGTGTGTGGCTAACAAAAGAAATGCCAGAAACAATTATTCAGAGTCTTTGTCCTCTCTTATTCTCTTCTTCTCTCATAAAAGCCCATCTGCATATTAACACTTCCAAATAGATCTCAACTTCACAACTGTATATCTGTCTGCTTATTGGATATGGCCACATAGGAATTTTGTATGACCCTCAGATGTACTGTGTCCAAATAGATCTTTTCATCTTCTCTCTACTTCCTAAAAAAATTATTCCTGCATTCCCTTTCTCAAGGAGTGGCAACACCAATTGCCTAAGCCCGAAATTAGATAAAGAAGAATTATAGTTTGATTCCTAAACTCCTGTTCTAGCCATTATGCTGTATTGCCTCTTTATTTGATTTTATCCTGAGTCCTTCTCCTTCTCCCTCCATGTCCAATTATTCAAGCCCAGTTGATTCTGTCTCCTAAATGTTTCTTGGCTTCTGTCCTGTCCTTTGCCACCACCTGACTCTAGGCATCCTCATCTCTCTCTTGGACTGTAACAACTGCATGCACAACGGTCTCGGTTTCATAACCACACAACAGTGGTCTCCTTGCCTCCAGTTCTGTCCTCTCCCCTTGCATATTTGACCATTCATTTCCTGCTAAAAATCATTCATTGGCTTTCATTTCTCACAAAGGCCCTTCTGAACCTGGCCCCTATCTCTCAAAGTTGCATGTCTTTTCCTCTGCTGACCTTTTGCAAGACTCTTCCTTCTGCCTAGCAAAGTTTTACTCCTCCAGCTCTCCCATTTCTGGTTAATTCCAGTTTGTTCTTTAGGTTTTGGTGTAAGCATCATTTCTTCCAGGAAACTTCCTCTGATCTCCTTAAACTTAAGATATCCCTGCTTTTTAGTTCCATAGCAATCTCTATGTCTTTTATCATGGAATCTATCTCACTTAATTATAGATGTATGTTTTATTGTCTGGACCGTTAGACTGTAAGCTCCCTGAGAGCAGAGATAATGCCATTCTTGCTCAACTTCCTCTTCCAGGACATAGAATGTAGGACATGGCCTTGCCGATACGAGGTGCTCAGTAAAAATTTGTTAAGTGAATGAATATATGAATAAGTGAATGAATGAATATTGTCCCGGCCTTCAAGAAAATTGCTCTTCGTTTTTTATTTTATTATTTTATTTTTTTATTTTTTAGGTAAGGCAACCCTTGGTTGACCTCACAGATTGCAAGGACCTTTTTAGCTTACAATCCCTTTTTTAAATTTTTAAATTTTTTTTACACACACAACACCTGGTCTTCCTATGTGATCTGGTCTCCCATCCAACTACTAACCAGGCCAGACCCTGCTTAGCTTCTGAGATCAGATGGGATAGGGCTTGTTCAGGGTGGCATGGCTGTAGACAAAAATTGCTCTTCAGTTGGGAGGAAAAAACATATATGCCATGAAATTATAATGTGAATGATATCTTCAGTATTATATTGGCAGTTTAGTGTCAGAACCCAAGTACAAATTTGGCTCTCCTGACTACTACTAATCTATGCCTTTTTTACTGGATAGTGCTATATTGGATTTAAACAAATGTCTGGAACACCTTTTTAATCAGCACCTCATGAAATCAGTTTTTTTGTTTGTTTGTTTTAATGTCAGCTCCTTTTTTCAAAATCTTCAATACAGTAATTACTTTAATTTTTCTCTTCATAATGCCAAATAGAAGATAAAAATGGAAATTTCTGATTTTTTTCAGTATAACTCAAATTATTGTTAAAATTTATCTTTTTTTTTTTTTTTTTAGTTGTTATAGCTGCTGATGGGGTATTGAAGGTAGGACTTTAAATATTTTTAACAAAAATTTGTAAATTTCAAATGCAGGTTTTTTTTGTTACTGTGTTTTTATCAGTCAATAAGTAGAAAGTTGACACTTTTTTCTCTTTCTTCAGATCTGTGATTTTGGTGCCTCTCGGTTTCACAACCATACAACACACATGTCCTTGGTTGGAACTTTCCCATGGATGGCTCCAGAAGTTATCCAAAGTCTCCCTGTGTCTGAAACTTGTGACACATATTCCTATGGTGTGGTGAGTTCATTTCTCATTTTTTGCTAAAGGAAATACAAAAAGCAAACAACCTACAGAAGAAGGACACAACAATTTAACAGTTTTAAGACAATGATACTGTTTCTGGTGGAATGCCTGGAGCAGTGACAACAGAGAGAACACTGTAATTACCAGAAAGAACGTTTACATTGATCACTTCTGTGCATCTGAATTATTTTGTCCTCTGTGATTAGAAACAAATGCCACTTCGAAGAAGCAAATTAGGTGGAACCTAAACTAGTATTGGGACTGATGCACTCCTATGAAGAGTGCTTTCCTAGGTGGACATATGATTGTAGAATATCTCTGTAAGTCAGCAGAAATGTAGATCATTTGGAACAGGACTTCATAGTCATCAGCTGCTCAAAAACCACCAATAGGTCTGACAAATGAGTTAATTAACGGGAACTTTTTGAATGTCAACTATTAAACTGATTAGATTGCTTCTGGACAGTACAGAAGAAAATGTGCTTAGCATTTAGCACATGGCCTGGCCCATGTCTGCTGCAAATCTTACAAAGCAGTAGTGGCTATCTGAAACATGAATCTAAGGTATCATATAAGAATAACAATAGTGCAACATAGTTATAAGAATAGAATAATGGAAAGGGTGTGCTCAAGGAATAGAGACCACAGGAATAAATCAGTTAAGGAGCAGAAACTTCTGCAGGAGTTTTAAAATGGATCATTCTTGAGGAATAACTTATATCTGAATTAGCAAAGAGAAAGAAGAGGTAGGGGGAATGGGAGAAGTAGTGAGGTGGGAGGGGAACATGGACAGATCAGTTCTCTGATGATAAAAGGCATTCTTTCTTTGCCCATTTTTGTGAGTAAGTTTTTATCCCTAAAAAATACTTTTAAAAATCCAAAGTAATATTTGGAACTCCTTGTCTTCACATCTCATCTCCCAATCATACTGCCTTCTCTATTTATATTATTACTTCTTAAAAAGATATTTTCATAATAACAGGAAAAGAAGCAGATTAATTTTGGCCCAGATCAACATGCCTTTTGTTCCTCAATGTCTTTATTTTCAACCGAAGGTGATAGCTGATAGCATAGGAGGAAACCAACATTGTCAGACCCACTTCTTTTACTATAGATTCATCAATCTCTAGATATTTACTGCTGGCTTCATTACTTAAGTTTTAGGCTTGTTTTAGTTGGCTCGCTTTTTCTAAATTATAATACACCTTATGTGTATACCAAATAAATTTAATATAATAGAGATGAATTTCATTGGCTACTGGAAAAAATTATTTCAAGAATGAAATATAGGTTTTGGGCAAAAGGCTAAACTTTTGAAAGTTGGAAGATAACAGTAGTATCAGGCTAAATATCTGTTGTCCTGTAATTCTGTGTGTTTCTAAGAATGAAGGCTATAAACTATTATAGACAGTGACCAAATAATTCTCATTGAAAGAAGGGGATAAAAACCATAAGTTCCTGAAGAGACTAGAATCTAAAACTGGTCCCTAATGTTAAAAGTTACCATATTCCGATCATCCTACAAATCATCTGCTAGGGAGTCTGAAAATGGGGGAATTTGTTGTAATTTAAGACTTTTTATGATATTATTTTCTTTTATGAAGTTACATTCCTTCATTTTTAAGCAAAAATCTATTTGTTCTATCAGGCACTGTGCTAGATATCCACTTAGGGTAATTTAAATTGGACTTTGACTGCTCATTGGGACCAGTGGTGTCTCATTTTTCCTGTAAAACAGAGGCCAGCAAACTTTTTCTATAAAGGACCAGATAGTAAATATTTTAGACTTTGAGGGCCACTTACCGTCTCTATTACATGTTTTTTTTTTTTACGACCCTTTAAAAATGTTGAAACCGCTCTGCATTCTGCAGCAAGCCATAGTTTGCAGACTCTCTTCTAGAACAAGAGGAATTGGAAGATAAGCAACATGGCTGAAGAACAGTTTATAGTGATTCAACAAGAGACCACAGTTCTCACTCCTTTCTCCTGCATGCGTATATAAATATACAAACATATTTAGGTGGTTATAGTCTTTAAGTTATTTTGAACATTTATATGAAGAATTTTGAGGCTCATTTGAGTACTCTACAAGTTCTTATACAGTGCTTTTACTTTTAAAATTCTCCCTAAGTTTTGGAATTTCCCAATCTCAGAAGTTTTTGACCCAAAAGACGCAACTATGAATTATGTATAGAGTGAACTTTTGGTTTCAATATGATTTCATTTATGAAAACAAACTTCACACTGCCTTCTTCTAAAACCTTACAGTTGCCAGGGACTTTGGTGTGAAATGCACCCACCTGCTTTTCCTTAGCTGAAGTAGAATCTTAGTTCCAGTAACCAAAACGAAATTCCTTTTCACGTGTAAACCATATAAGATGTTTAGAGGTGACGTCTATTTGTGGAGCTTAGGGTTTTTTTCTATACCTTTTAAAAATCCCTTTCAGTCATTCCACATTGACTCCTCATGTCAAACATAGTTTGAATCAATCTTCCTGAAGCTGCAGATGTTCAGTTTGTTTTTCTGAAAAGCTTTCCTCCAGGCGACACGCACTGCTTTTCAGTAGACAGGCCTGAACATTTCTCTTTGCGAATTAGGTTTTCTACTTGTTTACTGACCCTACCTTTGTTTTGTTTTGAGGGATTTAAAAAATGCTTAACACATCATTCTATCAAGTAATTTAACTTAATCTAGCAAACTCTACAGCCAGTCACTGAACATTTCCAACGGCGCTCTGTATTTACACACCAGATGTTGTTCTCCAGAACCTGTGTGCCTTGGTTACATGATTTGAATATCAATTTCACATTCATGTTTGAGGCTTCTTTTAACTGGTGAAAACAAAACTGCCTCTTCAGTGACTCTGTTTTAAAACAACTTCTACTATTTACTATATTGAACAGAGAAGTTTAGAGTGCTGGTCATCCTCATACCATAGTTGTATCAGCAGAATCCCATTGAGCAAAGTGCGCACGTGCTAATTTAATTATAAATGAGAATTCCAGATTTTATTTGATTCTGACCCTTTCCCATTTTGTTCTAGATAAACACCATTAGCAAAAGAAAAAGTATAAGGCATACTTTCCAGAGCCTTTTTGTTTAAACAATCACATTTAAAAAAAAAAAGAGAAAAAGAAGAAATATTGCATGTTCAAAGTAGGTGTTTTCTGAAAGAGCAGGAGAGGACAGTTGTTAACGTGGGGGCATGTTAATTTTAGAAGTTTGCAGTCCATAAACTTTTAAAGTGATACCTAGCTAGGAAACCAGTCTGGTTATTTAGAATTTTCGATGTCTTTTCAAAAATGGGTGAGCAGCCAGGACTCATTTGTCAGTAAAAGAAGTTGTTCTTTTTGGAAACCCACTCCTAAAAAAACACTATATTTTTGCTTTTTATTTTTTTTATTTTTTTCAGACTTGCTCTAAAAATTTAGCCTCTGATATTATCAAAGTCCCTAGCCCTCCCCAGCTTCTTATCCTTCATTGCTTCCTAACACATGGCAAGACTAACCAGCCTCACACAGCCCTAAAATAAATGTGTTGCAAATGCCAGAAGTGGATCCTGGGATTCTTCCTTCTAAGCTGGTAAACTTTGCTAGACAGGCAATTGTTTCCCTCTCTGTTTTATAAGACAAGGAAATTTTCTCCCTCCTTATGATGACTTCTTTTGAAGGACCAAATCAGAGGAGTGTTTAGTATGTTACACACACACACACACACACACACACACACACACACACACAGAAGATTTGAGGAAAGCAAAAATCATTGAAAGCATAAGACTTACGAGAACACAAGGCCTAGCCACTCTTAAAAACCAAAACTATCCTAATGACGATGCAGAAAGGATTACCCTTAGAAGCTTCTCAGCCAAAACCAGGGTCACAAATAGAGTTAAGAGAGAGCATCACTTGTCTGTGAGCCCTGTTCCAGCACTGGCCCAGCCCAGGTAATGGCTTTTCATTGTTTGTAAAAGAAAAGGCAGGAAGAGTACACAAGTCTTATCCAAATTTCTCTTCTGTACACTAAAAATAGAAAATTTCCTTGTGAGCAGTTTAAATGTGAGGACGCGTCAATATAAAATGAATTGGAAAATATTTTTAAGGTTGAAAGATCACAATATTTGGCCTGCATCTCTATAACTGATATTTTCAGGCATAGTTTAATGTATTTTTAGACCTCCAAATGACTTCCTCGACAACGTTACTTTTTTGTGCCAAACGTCATTGTGTTTAGTGTAGGAAAAGCTGTTGTCCTATCTCATACCACCTACTTTTTGATACATTCCTGAATCTGGCGAATTAATAATAGGAAATCATGAAACGTGCTCATCCTGGAATTACACTAAAGACCTCATTTGGGCTTCAGAACCCAGCACTTAATGACACCATCCATCCCTGACAGTTTTACATTCCTCACATGGCTTCCTCAGCTACCGTCAAGCTCTTCAGAGACTCAGAATGGGAATAAAATGAAACTGCCCTATTTTTCCAGAGTTAGAACTCTTGGAGAAATATAACTAGTACCTTATTCAATTTTGGACATTTTCCAACTGAATATTTTGGAATAAAGAATGACATAAATCTTTTTCTGGTGCTATTCCCCAAGCTCTTGGTTTTGCATTTTCCCTCAAAAGACCCAGTCTGTCTTCGTGTGTGGGTGCACGCAGTGTATTGCGCATGCAGGTCAAACTCCAAAGGGGGGCCGGGAGGAGGGGAGCGTGTGAGGCTGTTCATCTGGATGTTTTGGGGCCTCGTGCATTTGATTTATTTGAGGCCAATCCCCTATTCCCATTCTCCTTAGGAATGCCAAATCCATTAATTTACTTGCTCTTCCTATCCCTTTCCCTCTCCAATCCCAACACTGGGGGAGAGGTAATTGCGACAAATTGAGGGGCTTCATTTCCTGCTCAGCACTCTCACTGGCCCCCTTCCCCCTCCCCTGTGAAGGCAGTATGTCAGGTGTGATTGCATACCTATTCTTGTTCTTCTTTTACTTACGGTGTTCGCTAGAATCATTCCTTTCTGGGATGCCCCTTACCTTTTCCTAATCACTTCTGTGACTCAAATAGAATTATTCAGTAGCTCTTCGAAAGAAGTACCTTAACACACTTGATTAAAAGCCCAAAGAGGCTTCAGTGAATATTTTTTCTCCTGCTTGAGCAGCATCTGCCAATTTCCCTGATTTTTGTGCTAATTATCTTCGTATTAGCCAGAATTTGTTTAACATGTTATGGTTTGAATAAGACTGAGCACCGATTGAGGAAATAGTAGATATAGAGTTGAAGGTGTATAGGGTTTACTTGAATAGAGTATATGTCCTCATTCTACATTCTTATTTAGAAAAGGTTCTCTGTTTTTGTTTTTAGAACAAGCGATAACTAAATCAAAACTGCTGAATTCATTTGCTTCTGCCATGGCTCCACACTAAAATATGGCATGTCACATTCTCTCTCAAACTTCACCTTTTCATTCTCTAAAGTTACATGGGGTTAAGAGCTGATCTTAAGGGTGAGACAGCAAGTTCATGGTCTAGCTCTGCCACTTGATAACTGAGTGCCTTCGGGCAAGTTGACTTAACTTTCTTAAGCCTTAGTGTCCTCATCTATAAAATGAAGATGATATGTATCCATCAGGATTGATATTAATCATTGACAACATAATGTAAAGGGTTTAACAGAGTACTTGGGACATAATCTATTGATAAATGATAGTGGTTATTATTATTATTGATAAAATCATAATTGTTTTCATATTTCACAAAATATTGGTAAACTCAAATTTTGATGCTCATATGTATAAATAGAGAAAGTAACTGAGTGTAAAAATCTCCATTACTCGGTGTTTAAAGAGAAAAAAAAATCATGGGCTGTTTTCAGCCTTTCCAGAATCAGTTTGCTTTTTTTGGGCATTCAGGTGCAGATTTATTAATCATACTGATCTCAAGGAGTGCAGAGAGATGAACACACATAAATTCTCTGTCTCATACACACACACTCTCAGCCTATATATATGTATGTGAAGTGTTTACTACATTTTAAAATATAGTATAATGAATTGTGTTATTGGTAGATAAAAATGAATTCCTTAGGCTGACTCATTTTGAGGGATTTCTCTAAAACATAAAATCTAAATGTTATAATTTTGCAAGTACCTACCATTGTGGGGTAAGTGGTTTAGCCAGTGATTTAGATTCGGGGCCTGATTTTTTTTTTTTTATGATGAGACCATTATTGAACCTTTAAAAATATGGGTGAATTTCCAGTTATTACAGAGAAATTTATCAGAGATTGAAGGTAGAAAGAGTTTTGACTAACAATATAAAATCTAATTCATGGGAATACATGACAATTCTAATAACTTGCAAAATAAAGTTAGGCCTACTGGTTTCATAAAATTTTAAGTCTGCCTCTAGATGCTCTAATTTCTAAACCAGAATTTTTTAATTAAAAAAAAGTATATAATATATGGAAGGAGTCCTATGCATGAATATATACGTTTTGCCCAAGTTTCTACAGATGGGGTTGGTTGTGTCTGGTAATTGGATACAGTTAAATATTAGATAAAGTTTCAGTAATATGCCAAAAATATAAAGTACAAGAATAAAAATTCCATTTTCTTTTTGTTCCAGGTTCTCTGGGAGATGCTAACAAGGGAGGTCCCCTTTAAAGGTTTGGAAGGATTACAAGTAGCTTGGCTTGTAGTGGAAAAAAACGAGGTAAGACTACGATTCTCCATTCAGGTACATAGATCAGAAAACAGTATTGGGGTTTTGCAAAAGACTTTTTCATCTTCTTCAAATTGAAAGTAAGTTCACGCTTATGGAAAGATTAGCAGTAGGAGCTAACACAAAGGGTCAAAGTGATGTTATTCCTCATGAATGGACCCTTTACATCTAATTGTTGCAGCTTCACGTCGTGATGCTGTAGATCAAAAATTGTACAAGTACTGTACTAGTTTCTCAGTCTCAATTGTAAAACCTAGGGGTTTGTTCTTAGTGATGAAAGAAGCCATTGCGTCCAAGGTAGGGGAACAGTTTAACTCCATCTCCTGCGTTTAGGACATCTTTTTTACTGGCCGGGAGTTGATATATCTGTAAGAGACCTTCAGCTACTTCAACTTACCTCTCCCAGCAGGAGTCACTATAGTACAAGAAACTGTCGCTTAGATGAGAATTTCAAAAAATAAAAGAAGAAAAAATAGTTTCAAAAAAGGGAAAAATTACAGTTTTGCCACCTACGTTGAACACTACATTGAAGATGAGCTCCTCACTGGAATTGGCGAGGCAGTGGCATAACTGTTCGCTTCTTCATGCAGAGCCTTTCCATTTCAAAAGAACTTCAGTGGCGTAAACACCGTTTGTGCTGTGTCCCCAGCCTCGCTTTTCTTCTTCCCACAAATTGAGGCTTTCAGTTAGTTGGACCTATGAGCCTACATCAGAGAACACGGTACATTCATATCAAAGAGAGCAACTACATTTTGAAAGGTTTAAAATTGTGACTGAAACGCACAGCCATGGAAATTTTTAGCATAAGGATGAAGCATCCAATATCAATGTATTATAAGAACTTAAGTCATGGAATGGAGGCATGCAGTTGTCTTTGCGCTGCAAAACAACTTCATTTCACAAAGCTTCTTCATTTCCAAACCTTACTCGTGCCCTCCCGCAAAGGATGAGAGTGCAACCTAAGGATAAAAAAAATTTGCAAAAGGTGATTATATAGAGAGTGTCCCTTTTTAATGCATTAAAAGAATTAGATTGATCTGCTCCCCATGTGAGCACCGGAACAAACTACATTAATCAAAAAGCTGCTATTGACTAAGAGAAACCGAGTTTCCATATTTTACATCACATAATCCAGAGTTACCTTATTAATTTGTCCTCCTGAGCCATTGAGAATGGATGAAATGTTCATGATAGCTGAACTTGATGGGAGAGAGCTGCCAATTTAAAAACAACGAAAAGGGGTTATATTCAAGAATGTGTCCTACTCATTGTTTCACAAGAGCTGCTCTGTTTTAATTAAATGTGATAGGAATTCATGATGTGCTGTTAAATCAGACCTCATATACAGGATGACTGATATTTTCATGATAGGAGAACCCACTTGTTTCTGTTCTGTTTCTTTTGCCAGTGAGGTGATTAGATATTTGAGTCTCGGTTTACAAATGAGAGTGAAGAAAATTATTGACCTTCTGTTGACTTTGGAGCAGATCACTCAATGTAATTTTTCCCCTCTACATGGTTTCAAGATAAACTAGAAGAAAGCTTTTTAAAAAGCTAACTGGACCCTCCAAATATGTATAAGAGAGACTAATTAATATTTGTAAATAACATTTCATCTAAAGGACGGCAAAATGGGTATGAATCTGAAGCCCTTTCAAAACATTGGCGTATTCATCAAGGAATTTTAAAGCTGAAGAGAAAAATTAATTTAGAAACTTCCTCTGTGTAGCTGACTTGAGGGTTGGGAACCACCCATAAATAACCCTTAGAACCTCCTCAACATGTACGTGATCTCCCCCTTCCTCCCCAGGGATCCTGTACAGTGAAGTGCACTGTTTTATCTATGGTATGATATGATGACCTGCTAAAACTGATGGAGACTACTCAAATACCCCCCAAACTGTATTTATTAAATATAATAGTAAATTGAAAGAAACCCAGATGATGAAATAAATTTTCTCAACTTCCTAATGAAGTTAAGGAAAATTGGATATTACAAAGATATTTACTTGTCTATTCTCATTCTGCACAGTATTTATTTGTCAAAAATATGAAAATTAAGTTTAAAAGTAGTTTCCATTGTCATCATTCAAGAGGGTGTCTTCATTTCACCTCAGAAGCAGAGGTACTTATTTCTAAAATGAATTCTTCGACATAGCATTAAAGGAATTCCCAAGGATTTATTTCATTTCATAACAAAATTGAGAATTTGACTTAAATATGTTACAAATCACCTCAACTTCAATTTTTTTTTTTAAACAGGACTTATTTAAACAAAGAATGATGTGTTTAAACTTTCAGAGAGACATATCAAATGTGACTAGTGACCCTAGAATATACCTATATCCAAATATTAGGATTACCTTTTCTTTTTAATGTTATAGTCTGAAATAATGGGAGACTCACAGGAAGTTGCAAAAATATTACAAAGAATTTTGTGTACCCTTCACCCACCTTCCCCTGCTGGTGACATATAGGTATAGTACAATAGCGAAACTTGGAAATTAACATTGATACATTCATTACTCTTTTTCTTCCAATTACAGTTGACATTCAATATTATATTAGTTTCAGGTATACAGCATAGTGATTAGACATTTATATAACTTACAAATTGATCCCCTCGTAAGTCTAGTACCCACACGGCAACATACATAGTTATTACATTATTATTGACTATATTCCCTATGCTGTACCGATATATTTTTCTTAACTAGACTGTAGACCTTACTTGGTTTCACCATTTAAGATTGCTTTTTGCATCTATAGGAAGAGCAATACATTCTAAAAATTATACCTGAAGGTCATTGCTTCTATAACCTTAATTATGAAATAAGGTCTTTAAATAATTTTTCCTAATATGAAATCCTGTTAATACTAGATCCATAAAGCACTGTTAAACTTTACAAAGCAAACAACCCTTATAGAAGGCATGAAATTTAGAGGGCATTACTAATAAATTTTTTAAATGTAACATGTATATTTATTTGCCTTTGTAATTTCCATAAATCTCAATTAGTAGTCATTTAGAATGTTCTGGCAGCATAATTTTTATATTTATAAATACTTAAATTCTCATATAAAATATGTTTCGTTCTAAGTAGCAAAACTACTATTTTTGATTAACATAGAAATCCTCAAAAAACTGAATTCATTGTTCTTGACTATACTTTAAGATAATAAACTTGTCTTAAATGATTTTTGCATCTTTCATAGAAAATGGTGCAAAAAAGAATATGGTCTTTAAAAATGTCATGCCTAATTTAGTTGGGAAATATTTTAATTTTAAATTTGAAACTTTTTATTTTTAATTATTTAAGTTTTAAGCAGTATTGCAAACCTAGTGCTAATAATCTGATTACTTCAGAATGTTTTAATGCATTAGGAATGCCCACAATTATGTAATCGGGACTTAAGTATTTTGGATTTTGTTTTAAATACTTTTTAATGCACCAAAATAATCCATTACATAAAGTGTCTGAGTCTAGATTTGAGTCTAGATTTAACTGATAATTTGAATGTCATATACTTTAAAATAATTTTGTCTCCTTGAATATAATGCCTCTAGTCTTAAAACGACCAAAAGAATACCTCCCTAGATTTCTAAAGGAACCACTACAATGTTAGAACAGGACTGATGCTCATTATAATCTTTGTTGTATCAGGTCCTACATTTTATGGGTTTGACTAAAACTAAGTTTGTCAGTAAGAAAATACAATAGAAATGCTCAACATTCATATTCATCCAGTTCACATTTTAGTTCTTAGAAAAAATGGTGAGATAAGTGGTGTTGAAAATATTACCCTTTATGAAAAGTTATTTTTCGTTACACATGGGATACAGTCAGTTGCATAATTGCAATTGCTGTCTGTTTTTATTAGTTGCCACCCCCAACCATCTTATTTTTTTAAGGAAACACCTGATTTTTCTTTTGATCTTCATAAAAAAGTTTCCAGTTCACATTACATTAAAATAATAATACAGTTGATTACATTGTGCTCTATTCTACAAAATCACAAGGCTCAAAGTTTAAAAAATGCTTAGCATAACCTCTAACTTAGGGCCGTTTTTTTTTTTGTTTTTTTTTACTTTGTCCTTTTTTATTTTAAGGCTATCTGTAATTCCAAATATAGTGTTTTCTTGCCAAGGCAACTATTTTTCTAGTTTTACAGATGGCCTCCCCTAAATCCAACTAAATTCAGTTTTAAGTTTTTTATTTGCAAAACCTCTTTGGCAAACAATACCATGGAGTAAATCTCAGTACTTCTTAGCACAGTAG
>NW_011888783.1:16734261-16763637 GCF_000151845.1 Pteropus vampyrus | reverse complement strand
AAATCCAACTAAATTCAGTTTTAAGTTTTTTATTTGCAAAACCTCTTTGGCAAACAATACCATGGAGTAAATCTCAGTACTTCTTAGCACAGTAGCTCTCAACTCCATCACACCCAGTGCTCTTTTTTATAACTGCTGTGTTAACGCCCCCTCTACCTCCTGAAATGAAATCCAGAGGTAATATAACCTACCTACACACATTGTATTTAATATCAATAATAATGCTCCAACTGTAATATAAAGAAGAAATTAATGGAATTATGTATTGCAGTGTGTAGTGGAATTATGTATTAATGGAATTATGTAGTGCAGTGGAAGAGATCATGGAGCAGTTTTTGATGCTTGCACCTATGCAGCTACAAATGCAGAGTAGAGCTGAGTTAATGACTCCAGTACCATGAGCAACGCTGTTGTTGGTAACATTTTCCAAAAACTTTGGTTAGGTTACATATAATGCAAAACTCAATCTACCCTTGATTTATTGTATTTGGTAATAGCATTCTTAGAAAGTTAAGTACGTTTAAAAAGTGTTCAAAACATATTTTGTGTTTATTTGCAAGTCAGAGTTAGAGTCCAGGCTCAGAAAGCTGTAAACCTCACTGTTCACTTGTTTTACTTATGTGAATGCACATGGGACATTCGAAATTTGATGGAATGTAGGAGAATCCTTAATCATGTAGGATTTTATGGCATGTTGAAGGATGGCAAGTATTCATGACCTGTTCCAGGTGCAGCCCTCTAGTCTTAAAACGACCAAAAGAATACCTCCCTAGATTTCTAAAGGAACCACTACAATGTTAGAACAGGACTGATGCTCATTATAATCTTTGTTGTATCAGGTCCTACATTTTATGGGTTTGACTAAAACTAAGTCATAATGAGTCATACATTCAGAATGTCTTATTTACCAATGAGAAAATGCACTCTTCTTTAAAATTATCTCGGAGGATCGGGCCTGGTTAGTACTTGGACGGGAGACCTCCTAGGAAGACCAGGTGCTGTAGGCATAAAAAAATTTTAAAAATAAGGGATTGTAAGCAGACAAGGTCCTTGCAATCTGTGAGGTCAAACAAGGGTTGCCTTGCCTTAAAAAATAAATAAATAAAATAAAATAATCTTGGGATTGTCTGTGCTGAAGATGTTTTCAGAGTTGTACATCTACTGCCAAAGCTGAACTGGTTTCCAAGTTACCCGGCCTGTTTGCATATTTCATAGTTGCCTATAAAAGTGCAGTGATAGATTTGCTGTTTTAGGTTTAGTATTTAAGTTCAAACTTGCCCCTCTCCTGCTGTAGTTTCTTTTAAACTTGATTCTACATTTATAGCATTTGCTGTGCTGACTCTGATCCTCTTTAGGGGAAAAGTGTAAGCGTCTTCAGAGATTAGATACGAATCTAAACATAAATTCTCATCTGCCATATATTAAAAAGTGTAAAATTTAAATTTAATGTCTTGTTCATGCTCTTAAACTAACTTTTTTATGATCCTTCAATTAGTATTTGCTCTTTTTAATGAGCGTTTTATTTTGTTTTGTTTTTACTTTCTCTGTTGTAGAGATTAACCATTCCAAGCAGTTGCCCTAGAAGTTTTGCTGAACTGTTACATCAGTGTTGGGAAGCTGATGCCAAGGTATATATATATATTTTGTTGTTGTTGTTGTTGTTGCTGTTGTCATTGTCATTGTTTGTTCAGAATTCTGAAATTTCATTTGTTTGGCTTTGAGGTTTTTTTACCACCTTCCCCCGCCCCCCCCCCAGCTTTTTTTAGACAGCCAGGAATATTTACACTAGTAGGTTCAGTGTGGGGATGAGGCTCAGGCTTCGAGTTTTCACAATGGAGTAATAAAATCCGTTACAAAGCAAAGCTGGACTGCAGTTCTTGCTCCCCAAACTGACTGTAAGGCTTTTTGTTCACATCTGCCTATCTTGATCCTGGAAACTCATTGTTGGCTCTTTCTGACAGCACTCTGACATTCTTGACTCAATAAAGAGAAATTCGTTCCTTTCTTTTTAATCTTTAATAATAACTATTGCACCTTCCTGTTATAAAGATGGCTAACACACAGTGCTTATTATATGTCAGGCATTGTTCTAAGTACTTTATGTCTATTAACTTACTTATTCCTCACAATATCTCTGTGAAATATAGGTACTGTTATTATCCCCATTTTATAGATGAAGAACCAAGGCACACAGCAGTTAAGTAATGAGCTCAAGGCCACACAGCTAGTAAGTGGTGGGCTTGGGCATGAACCTAAGTCCTTGCTGTTGACCACTACACTGTATTGCCTTTCTAACCAAACACCAGGCAAGAGTAGCACTTACAGAGAAGCTTAATACGTACTTCCTGCCCAGTTTCAGTGATGTTTTTTAGGCTATCACAATAGAGTTGGAGAAATTCCAAAATTTAGACTTTCATGTGGTTATCACATTTAAGCATGAATGGTCCATTTCCTTTCTTTGCAAAGATCATTTTAAAAGTCCCTCACATACATAAGGAAATATTTGTAGATAAAATGATAGGCTAGTCTTGGATTTGCTTCAAAATAAAGTGAAGAAGATGAATGATGGTATAGGTGAAATAAGATTTATCATGATAATTTTTGAAACTGAGCGATAGGTATATAGAGGTCCATTGTGTTGTTTTCTCTACCATTGCGTTTGAAATTTTCCATAATAAAAAGAAGAAATAAAAAAGATTCTCACAGATTAAACCCTACAATAAAAGTGAAATATACTCAAGAAAGGAATTAAAGTTTCATAGTTCCAATTCATCCAGTTTTTCATGGAATAGATATATTGCAAACTAACCTTTTAAATAAAGATCTAAAAAGAAAATCTTAAGAATGGAATTTCTTCCTTAATTTAAACCCAGTTTCAGTCTGACCCTCAAGAAGAATGAGTGATAATATATGCCATGTTCTTCCACATATTTCTCTGGTGGGGATAACTCATAAACAATTGGTGAGTATGGGAATTGTGTTAGTGTAACTTAGAATTCCCAGCGAGTCATATGTGAAGTTTCCCAGCACACTGATCTGCACTACCAAGTGAGAACAGCTAAACCTCAGGTACAGCAGTGTGGCCAGTGGTGCAGCAAGCGACACGGAGCTATAAGGCCCTCTCACCCAACGTGCTACCTGTTGGCTGGGCTGCCCAGGGCTTTGTCCTGTTAGGGTTTGTTGCCTTTCCTCTCATAACCAGCAGCCTCAATCTTTGCTTTCATTTCTATACATTAAACTGCCTTAACCCTTTTTTAGACTTCTATATTAGTATTTTTTTTTTTATTAAAGAATTTAACATATTTTTTAACTGTTAGTATTTCTGTTTAGGACAGCTGTTGTTTTTATTAGTATGCTGTGACAAAGTTGCATAGGTTTTGAATGGTCAGCCCTGCCCCTGTTTAGGCCCTATTATTTTAGAGTGTAATTTTGCAGAGTATGGGAATTTTTAAGCAGTAAGAGAAATGCCTGCACTTTGCAACTAATCCAGTAGAAACTATAAGTGGTTATTTGCAAGCATGCTCTAGAACAGTTATTTTATACCGTTAAAATGGTGTCATAGTACCCTGCCCTTTTCATATTCTTTCTACCAGTTATATGTCCATCGTGGCACATACAATCATTTTGTCAGTATTTTCCTCTCTGACATTTAAGCAGAAATTTCACCTGAAATTATTTGCATTGAATTAGATTAGTGCAACTCGATCTCTATAATTGTAATTATATTTCAGTATGCAAAGCAGGTTTTGAATTTCTTAATCAGAAACTCTGTACTACAGTAATTAAAATTGTAAGAATATACATTTATGGTGCATTAATTAAATGACAGTATAAACAGCTAACACAATAAGGACATTAGGCCCAGTGTTGGTGCCGTGAAGTCAGCATGTCTTCAACATGTAGTAAGCTGGACCCTTCTTTAGGACCATAGTAATCTTGTGTTCTAGCTATCTGAAGTATAAAGTTTGATTGAGTTCTGTGTCCTAAATTTATGACATTTTATTCTGATAAAACCAATCTGTGGCCCCTGTGTTCGATCTGATTATACACCCAGCTGAGGTCCAGTTTCTTTCGTTGCTGATCTCTAGACGCAGCTTCCCCACCTTCATTCCCTGAACGTGCTCTTCCTTCTTTTCTTCCCTGACTACTTTATCATCAAGCTTCCCTGGTAATTCTGTTTAACCTCAGCCCATAATTAGTGTTCCTTTTCCTAAACCATAATCTAAGCTTGTGCCTTACCTTGTACTGTTGTTGTATTTTTTTAAATATCTTTTCTCTATAAATGGATTCACAGGCTCTAAAAGGGAACAGAGCTAGTTTTTCTGTGTGTTTCCATATAGCACCTTACATAAATTGAATAAGTAGATGCCCAAGGTTTATTTCCTGAGAGGTACATTTTAGTTCTCTGGCTATAAAGATGTAGCAATTCAACCAGAAGTTGGTGCCAGTCCTGTGCACGTATGTAGAGTAATGATTGTTTAAAATATTTTGGGGTTTTTTTTTCAGTCCTTAAACTTTAGAGTATTACCACACAGATTAAAATATTTACCTCAGACCTATAAAAACACTTTCTTTTGCAATGAAGAAGGTAAAATGTATACAAGAGAAAGCTGGTATTAGGTAAATGCCAGGTCATTTCATTGGTTTGCCCCAGGTGCTCAAAATATTTTATTGAAGAAAAGAAGGAAGTAAAGGTAGGTATTGGTTCAAGTTCTAAAGTGACATTTGTAAATAAGAAAAAAATAACAGTTAAAGCCCTGAGTTTGATAGGAAGTACTATCTTACTCTCGTGTGATAAAACATTTCGAAGGATTTAGGTGCCTGGTCCCTGGTTCTGTAACTTGCTTCCCATGTGATGCTGGGAAATGCATACTTTCCTGAGACTGATTTTCCTTATCCATAAATGAAGATAACAACTAAAGAAACACTGTTTGCAGATGTTCAATAAATGGTCCTAGTTAGGACTTTTTAAGTAAGCAAACCTACATAATACCTAAAAGGAAACTAAGTCCTTTCAGATGAACTTATATAAGACCCTAGTCCAAATGTTGTATTCTGTAACCAGAATACTCATAGAATAGTACCACAAAATTCTGTACTGTTATTACTTTATAAATGTTCACTTGGATAAATTCCATCTGAGAGCATTTGCTAGTGGTAAAATCATGATTTTTCTAGGGATATTTGTCATCCAGTTACAAAAGAATTTTACATTATTTCAAGAATGATTAAATAGAGGAAAAAAATTAGTCTTTAAAAATTCATTAGCTCCTCCTGCTGCTTTTTCATGCAAAATGAAAATCCTATATTTGTTATATAATTAGTTCTTGTGCAAATAATTGAAACATTTTTCCTTTTGCAACCTGACACATAGCAGGAGAAATTAAAGTGAACATGAAGTCAAAAAAAGACAAACAGAATATTTTTCAAATTTCCTACTTAAAGCATTTTCCTTTTTGCTTATTAGAAGGTTGAGTGCACATCAGTGACATTTTGCTACTTATGCCCTCCTCTTTGAAAAAAGAACATGCACACATACACACAGATACGTGCGCACACACACACACACACACACCCTTAAAAGAGTACAGTAGTGGCAGAACTCAGAATAAATATCTGTTTTATATTCCTGAGAAATAGAAAAAATGCCTTTCTTAATGTAGGAAACGCTCAAGTCCTGAGAGCAAGCCACCTCAACGTTGTTCCTTCTTGTTTTTGTGCTCCTAAATTAAAATGCATGTTTTAATTGCTCCAACTGTAATTTGTTCAGAAATGGTATAATTAT
Organism: Pteropus vampyrus; assembly: GCF_000151845.1. Lineage (NCBI taxonomy): Eukaryota > Metazoa > Chordata > Mammalia > Chiroptera > Pteropodidae > Pteropus > Pteropus vampyrus. The sequence continues at coordinate 16,757,852 of NW_011888783.1, read as the reverse complement.
GTGGCATGATGAAGAGAGAATGTGCATCACCCTTTTATTATCTTTCTCCATTTTTGTTTTAACCTTTTGTCTCAACCTTGACTAGAGTCTAAAGAGATAGACTAGTGTAGTTACTTCTAGCTAAAGAAATACACCTAACCACTGCTTTTTCAATTTCTAGTGAATAGTACCTTAACGTTTCCTAGCAGCAAAGCTAGTTATAATGTGGAATAAACATTGAGAACAATGACTTTAAAATCGAGGAATTTTTCTGAGGAACTAGTTTAGGAAATTTTGTCAGTTCTGATAGATTGATGAGTAGATTTTCCCCCAAAAATTTATTACAAAATTTTCAAACATATGGAAAAGTTGAAAGAATTTTACAGTGATCACTGGCCTACCTACCATCTAGACTCAACTTTTACATGCTTGCTTTATCACAAAGATTTTTAAATTAAAGGGCTTAACTTTTGCCTTTTAGAAGTCCTTAATCATACCCAAAAGAGAGAATTAGTACTTTCTTTACCTGGAGAAAAACTGTAATTATTCCAGCTTTAGGCCACATGATAGAAAAATGATATCTGAGTCTGTTCTTATGAATAACTGATTGAAAATAAGGAAAACAGTTCCCTAAGCCTGAGTGGTTTGGTGGTTATAAAATAATTAAATCAGGACATCACATCATATTTTATTTTGTTATAATGAGTTAAACTTATTACTAAGCTTGTGGATTTTCTCTTAAAGATCTACTTTCTTAATTCCCAACAAGTGATTATTTTCTCTTCTTCAGAAACGGCCATCTTTCAAGCAAATCATTTCAATTCTGGAGTCCATGTCAAACGACGCTAACCTTCCTGACCAGTGTAACTCATTCCTGCACAACAAGGCAGAGTGGAGGTAGGTAGGCCTCGTACAGTAGTCATATCCTCTGGCTTTAAAGGACCAAGGCTAGCTTCAGTAAAGACGAGAACCAGAAAACTTGATGACAATGCTGATTTCTAAGTGCAGCTTAGAAATTAAGGCTTTTACTTTTATTTTGCTTTTTGGGTTAAAAATTTTTAGAGCTCTAATAAGTCCTCCATTTCATGTGTATGCAAAAAAGAGTATAAGCTCATTGCCTTATCATATGTGTATTTGGAAAGACTATTGAATTCGTATCTTCTGAGACAAAAGACAGTTACCAGACATTTCTCTGTGTACATTCTGTTAGGAAGCTTTGGCCTCTGTCCAGTGAGAAATAAAAATACTGTTTGCCTGAATATTTGCAGAGCACTGTATCTGTTGGTGGAGAGGGTAAGGGAGACTATAAAAACATTTTTAAAGGGAAACTTTTGATGTTATAAATCCTATTAAATTTTGTCATGTGTAAAACAAATTTAGTAATGAGAAAATTGTATTGTGCGAGTGGAAGAACTAAGCCTGGGATGAGACATTTGAGCCAGGTCACATGATGCACGAATATAAATAGCATGTTTGGGAGCTGACATTATTCCTCCCTGACTCAGCAGAGATTTAAGTAAGTACATCTCTCTGTTCCTGAGAGCTATGGCGGTACTGTGACGCCTTACGCCACCTGCTGATGCCAAATGAATACTGCATGCACTTTGAAAATGATGGAATTTGTTTACTCCTGTTATTAAACATGTCTTTGGGCTTTATGTTTGGTTGGTATTTTACAATAACCTTATTTACTTTTGTTCTTTTGAAATCTCTGTCAAAGGCCAGCGAGTTGAATGAATTTTTATTTATGGATACAAAAGTAAAACTACTCTAGTCTAGGTATGAGGGACTTTGTTCTGGGCTGAAATAATTATCAAAACAAAACTTGTAAGTAATACTTGTCTCATACAGTAAGAGTTCATTACAAATCTAATCAGATCGCTCCCTTTTAAATCCATATAATGGGTTCCTGTTACTCTAGAACAAAGGTCAAAATACTTGACAAGATTCACGAGACTCGCTGTACTCTGGCCTCAGCAGCCTCATCTTAAGAGCATTATTCTGTCCTTTAGTTATGGCTCTGAGTCCCTCAACAGATTCATATTGCTTCCTCATTCAAAATTCTTACAAAATTTAGTTTCTTCTGTTTAAAACTCATTCCTGTTTCAAACACCACCCCTGAGCCCACCCCTAACTTGGCTCCTATTCATTATTCAGAGAGCAGCTGAAATAACATGTCTTCTAGGAAGTGTTTCCTGGCTCCAGACTAGATGAGGTTCCACTCTATGTGCTTGGAGGGTGTCTCCTTCATAGCTCATTACTACTATTGGAATTAATAAGTAATTCTGCCATTTATTTAATATGCGTCTCACTGACTAAAATGTAAGAGGGTCAGATAATCTCTTTTGTTCACTACTGTACCTACAGCATCTAAACGTGCCTTGAACATAGTCATTGCTCAATAAATATGTGAGAAAGGGAATGCCACAGTAGTAATAATATAAAGAGACAATATGGTATTACATAGGAGAATGTAAATACGTAAGTTAATTTGTTTGCCATGACAAACGTTTTCTTATATTCGTTCATTCAGACGTTCATTAAACTTCTGGTAGGACACGGTGCCCTCTTAGGTATCAGGGTTTGGTGATGAGCAGAACAGTCCCAACACACACAAAGTGTCCAGTATTAAATTACTAAATATAAATGTACAAATAGTTATTTCATTTCTATTTTGAGAAGTATTATGTCAGTGAAGTACTGGACATCTGAGAATATATAACCATGAAATCTAATCTTGTCTGAGGATATAATTAAAGGATTCCTTGAGGAAATGTTGTTTGATCTGTTACTCACAGGATTTGTAGGATTTTAATACCATTAATAGAGGTAGGGAGTCTTTTAAAGTATGTAAATAAAATCAGAAAACAGGGAAAGTTTAATTTTCTATATAAAAATACATTTTGAGAAAGGTAGTATTGGCCAAAAGTAATATCCTTCAAAATAAATTTCCAGAACAAGAACCATACTGTTACAACTTTTTTTTCTTGAGTGATAGACCAGCATTTCTAATAGTTTTTATTTCAGGATTCTATTAAACTCTGAAAAATTATGGAAGACTCCAAAGAGCTTTTGTTTAAATAAGTAACATCTGTCAATAGTTATCGCATTCAAAATTAGAACTGAGAAAAATGTAAATATGTCTTTATTGATTCATTTAAAACATGATAAATCTTGCTTCTGCATTCAGCCTATGGCACTATCACATGACCTGAAGCCTCTGGAAAAGTCCATACACTTATGAGAGAATGAGAGTAGAAAAGGCAAATCTATAACCTCTCGAATCCTTTGAAAAGCTCATGGGTCCCCAGACTGCACTATGAAAACCATCACGATAGACAGTTACTGTCATTAAAATAACATTTTAATTAAAATATACTAAAAGACGTGAAAAAGCATTTCACAAAAGGAGAAACCGAATGGCCAAGAAACATGAAATATGTTCAGCTTCATTTAGCAATCAAATAAATATAAGAGAACATAATTCATTTATCAGATCAGCAAAAATTTATATTATGAAAATATCTGGTGTTGTAAACATTCTCATAGTTTGCTGTGGGAAAATACTACCTTTCTAAAAATGTATTCTAAAGAAATAAATGAGAAGATTGTGCAAGAATGTAAGGATACCTGTTTATCACAGTATCATTAGAATTATAAAGCTGGAAATGGCATAAAGTTCATTAAAAGGAGACTTATTTTTGTTTTTATTTTTTGTGTTTTTCATGGTTTTTAAAAATTATATCTCTATTTACAAAATAGTATGGAGCCATTCATGATAATATAGACCTGATCAATTATTTTGAAATACAGGCTACAGTCCAGTATGGTTAGAATGATTTCATTTTTTGTAATTTTCTGTATAAGTATGTGTACATTGAGACAAATATCAAAAGTTCAGTGTTATCACTGGGTAATAAGATTATGGAAAAGCATTTTTTATTTATATATCTTTATTTTCCGCAGTAAGTTGAATAATAAATTTAATTTTTTAATGTTTTAAGGTGAAAAGATGAGGGAAATAAAATGATAAAACTCATATATTAGTAAAAGGTGAATAGTTGCCTGGGGGCTGCCTCATTGGCTCTCTTTCAGGAACTAGTCAATCCTGAGTGCTCAGAGAGTTTAGATCTTTAAAGCTTGAACCAGTAAACCTGTTTGAGAAGCAGCAGAGCTGTTTTAACTGAACTTGGCCATTGGTTAAAAACATGGGGAATGATAATAACATTAATTAGAATAACAATAAACACAGCTGGCATGTATTGCATTTTTACCAGAGAGTTATACTTTATTTAGATTATTTTTTTTAATCCACATAGCATCCCTGACAAATTACTAATGCAAAAACCGAGGCCCATAGGGTGGGAGGTGGGTAACCTGCCCCAGATCACGTCATATGAGGCAGAATGCAGGTGGTCTTATCCTACAGGCCTGCAGTGGCACACACATTATGCAGTGCTCTTCCTGAACTTGTGGCCAGTGTCATGCCATCTACTTATTAGCATGCAGCATTCACTTGACTAGGTTCCTTTTTAGCAAAGAGAGCTGTTACAGGGCATGATCGTTTTAGGTTATGATTAAGTTAAAAACAATTATCTCACTCAATACACTAAGTGCTGAAAAGAATGAAATGTTTGTCAGATCTTCTGGATATTTCAAAAGACACATTCAGACCACTCCTTTCTCCCTGACTATGTCTGGTGTCTACAACCACGTGATTATTGTCCAAAGCATGTGTTATCAATTAAAGTCACAGCGAAGTTGGATTCCAGACCTGCTCTGGTGTTTCTGGCAAATGCTTGTTTTCTGGTAGAGTTTCCTCTATACAAAGACCAGATGGAACATCTAATTTTAGAAAATTAAATGATTATTCTGGAAATTCTTTTTAAAACTAGGTTATTGAAAACCACCTAAACGAGGTTCTTTCCTTTGACCTAATAAATGATAGGGAAGAGATTTAGGGTTAGACATTTCCTCATTCATCACATCTTCAGCTTATTTATCCCCTATTGACTTATTAGCGATAATGACAATGAACATTAAGAACAGAAAATAATGTGTCATCCCGTTTCAGTTTCCATTACCCCATGTGATTGTCTACAGACCTGCGGTAATCTGCACTGAGTGAGCTGCGTGGCACTGTGGTGCAGCATTCAGAGCTATGTCTCTTGGCAAAACACTTTGTTGATTATGTTCTTGGTGATCAGAATACTCTCACTGTGGCATGCCTTCTTAAAAACAAAACACAGATCAAAAAAGTCTTTGCCATTTGGATATTGCACAAAACATTTAATACATAACACTAAATTTAATATACACGTTATATATGTATCATGTAACGTATAAAATAAAGCTGTTTTTACAAATTGACTTTTCTTTCTAAGTTTCTGTCTAATTAAAGAAGATAATTACAGTCCATTGGCTGTTTTGGGCATGGGGAAAATTGACACTAGTTGAAGTCAACCTTGGTTAGATTTGGTTTAACAGTAAAACCAAAATTTTCATCAATTAAAACACTTAAACTATATTTTTAGAACAGGAAGTTTATATAAAGGCATCAGTAGATGCATTCGATGTAAAACAATGCATCACCAAACGGAATAGCAAGGGGAGCAGCTGTCTTTATGTTGCCCTGAGATTTGGGTTACTCTTTTATGGCATATCACCTTAAACACGCCTGTCAGGTCCTGGGGTGTCTACAGGAGCAGTGTTGGAAAACTAGGCCTGACGAGACAGACTGAGGAAGAATATTTACTCAGTGAGTGTTTGTTTTCCTGTGTCCCAGCTTTCAGTTTACCTTGTTGATCTGTTTTCCAGAAGGGCTCAGAATCACATTGGGCTCCCAGAGCTGGAACTTGAGATGAATCCTTGGCTTAAATTACAAGTGAAATTGAATGTGTTGGCCATTTACCCTGATCAAAAAGAACATCAGTGAGATCGGTCTCGTGGCAGGAGAGTTGGGACTGGCTTGGCAGAAGCACTGCATAGACAGCAACCCAGGCCACTGCCATCTCGCCACCAAGTATGCCCAGCTCTGCCGCCTCCTTTTATCACCCTTTTACCCTCTTATTTACTGAAGGTGGCTCATTTTTTCTATCTTATTTTGTTACAGAAGTTTAACCTAAGGTTTTCCACATCGATTTTTTTTTCCCTTGGTCCTCCATTTGAAAAATAAACACATTTATTTATGAATGAACATAACATTTATGTCTGAAATATCAGGGATAAAATTTGGATTTTATGAGTGTCATAATTCTGAAAGATTGCTGATTTAGTGCCTTTTTTTAGGGACTATAGTGTGACTTTACTGTGATTTTTTATAATTTTGGCAATAAAAGGTGCCATTAAAAGGTGCCATTTGACAGTAGATACTTTTATATGTACTTAGTACTTGCCTTGCTCTGAGGTACTTTCCAGACAACTAGCAGAGTGTCAGGTCCAAATCCAGATTCACCTCAGTAGCTGTTCTCTGAACTGGGTTTTGCCAATTAATACCCAGAACCTTTTTGTTTTCATTCATTTAGTTCTCATCCACAAAGGCATTGGAATGAGCTGTCCACTTATTCTGATTTTCCCTGGAGATAAAAGGGCAGATTTTGGTTACATATATTCATTGACTTAGATCTGGGGCTTCTACCTTCCACAGACAAGGCCTCAACCAGAATTACGCGGTCTGTCATGCAGGTTTGTCTTAGTGGCACCTGGAAGCAGCTGTTGGCAGCACTCAACTGCTAATCTACAACAGTCACCTATTTCCAGTCTCTTCCTTCCTCTGCACCCTTCTCTCTGTGTGCCTTCTCCAGCCCTTCTTCCCTTGCATTTCCTCATTCTTCTCCCTCTTATTTTCCTCCCTTCCTCCTTTCCTCCTTCTCTCTGTCTGTCTGTCTGTCTGTCTCTCTCTCTCTCTCTCTCTTTCTCACCTTCTTTCTCTCATTTTCTCATTACTGTTGCTTTTCTCATAGGCTCTTCAGAAACTCAAGGGAGAGGACTTCCAGCTCTCAGAGCATAAATTTAGACTTAAACATTATAATAGCCCTGAAGGAGAAAAAAATTTGTACCATGCCATCTGATCAGTTTCAATTTCTATAAAAGACAGGTCTTCATAACTGGACATATTGTTCCAAGTGGTGAGGCTGGTCGCCCTATAGAGACTAAGGAGGGGACTTTTTAAATTTTTAGTTAAAAAGAACCTTAGAGTTCATCTGCCCAGGATTTCCCTCGCTTGCTCATTGGAAAAATTACCTGGATTTTTTATTAAGTAATGGAAATTCCTAGGTGCCACCCAGCCTTTCTGGATTATGAGCTCTAAGGAAGGGCCCTCGGAATCTATGTTATGTTTTTCTTGTTGTTTGTTTGTTTTAACAAGCTGCTCAGGTAATTATTAGGATTAGGAAAGTTTGGGAGTCCTGATATAAGATAACCACCACCCTTTAAAACTGAGGAAACTGAGTCAGCTTAATGAATTGATGGCTTGAGTTACTCAGTCAGTGAATAGGCTGTCATAAATTTACTGATAGTGTGATATTGATCACGTAACCTGAGTATAATTTTCCCGAGTATCATTAGCACCTGTTTCTTGGGGCTGTCATGAGAATAAGATGAGATAATACACACAGCCCTTTGTGAAGAGCTAGGTGAATGTAAGCATTTATTAAAGGGCTAAACTAGGACACCCGCTCCATAGCTTCGGCTCCACCCCAGTGGCTCTTCACACTTTGTTAAAGTATTTTGAACTTGTTTTTCCAAACTGGAAACTACCTGTTGATTTCAAAGGATATGAAAGATTTCTTAATCTCTGATAATTTACTGTTTGGTTTAAAAGCACAAGTCTTAAGCCTGTTACGTTAATTGAGCATTCTGATGGACTCGCTAAGCACTTAATACCTCTTGAGCAAAGTTGAGGCTTAAAACAGTTATCCCTGTGCAGGTGTGAAATCGAAGCAACTCTTGAAAGGCTGAAAAAACTAGAACGTGATCTCAGCTTTAAAGAGCAGGAGCTCAAAGAACGGGAAAGACGTCTGAAGATGTGGGAGCAAAAGCTGACGGAGCAGTCCAACACCCCGGTGAGTGTTCCCGACAGTTTACCTGTCCCCCACTTAGAAGGATGTGGCTGAGCATGGCAGCATGGCAACTCCCCGCCACCCCTCCCCCCTCACACTGCCGCCACCTCACTTTCTGTCTAACAGCTGTATATTAAAGGGCCCACGTTTATGCTCAGGCAGCGCTCATATCTCATTTCAGTGAACAAAATGCCAGAAATTTGGAAGAAAAGCTTATCCTATTTCTGGCTCTTTCCCTGAGAACTGTTATTCTGTCAGTGTGTTTATATACTAGAATTACAAAAATAAAATCCAGTGTATGTTCACACCATCTGTTAGGTCCCCAGAACATGTCCCTTGATGCTGCGCGACTCTTTAGAGTTCACCAGTAGTTAATAAATGTAACAAGCACCAAGGCAACTAGCTAAGAAAGTCTTTGATGTGTCAGATCTTAAGAAAGTTTTTCTTCTAAAAGAGAGCTATATGAATGACTTATAAATGACATGCATTAATATTCCTTACTCAATTTAGCATTATGATCATGGGCAGTAAAAGATTGGAAAAGACTTCTCTAGGGACAACTTCCAATATTTATTACACCTAGGAAATATCTCCCCCCACCACCAAGTGTTGAATTTAGAGGAAGATCAAAATTCTTTTTAAGGATTTTTCTATTTATACACTTACTTTGACCTTGTATGTTGACATGCTATATTAAAGTCTAATCAAATTTCAGCATTCTTTCCTATTTTAAATGATTTATCATTTGGAGAATTAAGTATAAATTTATCATTGGTTTTTCCAGGGTTTTTAATGGGTCATATCTGTCCACTTTAAAATCACACGTAATGGTAAGATTAGAAGTATATTTGTTATATATTTTAAATTTATTCTTGATAATTGCTGTGGCAATTATACCCCCCAAAAATACTTAAATGCCCTTTACTTTGTGATCTTCAAAAAGGGTTTCTATTTTTAAAGGTTTTAATCTCCATTAAGCAGCCAGTGCCCAATTGCAAAATATTTTCCAGTGTCTAAAGAATAAAATAGCTTGCCTCCTTTTCCAATTTATGTGGAACAGCAACCTGATATCCAAAAAAGGGAAAATAAGTGAAGGTAAACTTTTATTATCACATTTAACTTTTTCAAAAATGACTTTGATTATCCAGAGAATCCCAGAGTAAGAACTGAATTGCTATACACAAGGCTCTCATGGACACTAAAAGTACCACATTTTATAAGTTCAGTGAATTCAGCTTGAAAGAAGTTGAGGGAAGTTTCCTGCGCTGGCAGAATGGAGACCAACAGGCAGACTCAGAAAGCATTAACAGAAGGGTCTGCAGGGAGGCTCTGCTTTCAAGAGCTGATGAGAGGCAAAAATATGACTGTCTTCTTGAGAGCTGCTGCTGTTGTTATTTTTAAATACATCGAAATCTTAAGCTATGAAGCATTACATGGCTTGACTCTAAATGTAACATTGTAAGAAAAAACTTTAAACCACCTATTGGGGTATGCTTTAAAACCTTTCTTTGGTTTATTTGCATGAATTTTGCTAGGAAATTATGGGCCATCTTGCACACATTATTGCTGTTAGTAACATAGTTGTATAATAAATAATGGAACACTGTGAGTGTGCAATAGATTTATATGCTGCATTTTAACTCCCGAAAACTTTAGCTAAAGGACCTTTTCTGAGGGCTACCATCTAACAATGGACAGCATGAAGCACCATCTCAATGAGATTTTCTTCCCTTTTCTTGTGAGGGCGAAGTTTTCTTTCTTGCTTGCTTTTAATGTCTCTCTGCTTAGTGCTGCTGTTCCTGAAGGAAAGAAAGTTTGTGCTCAGATATTTTATAAGTAGGTATTTTCTTTTATCCTCACATCAGTTTCTGGTTGACTTTAAATGAGGTTTCTGAGAGAAAGATAAAATAAATCTTTTAAAAAGGATGTAGCTGGAGGTTTAGGTTTCCTGTAGGTAGCCTCATCTTAATTATAAAAGTTTAGCATTGACATAACATCATTTAAAATTGCATTATTGGATTTATTTCAAGGAAGGGCACTGTTGTCTTTTCTGAAATTAAAACATTAAAGATATTTGGGAAAATGAATTCTCAATATATAAATATGGACAATGTTTATTTTTTAATTATTCTTGTAGCTTGATGTAAAAAACTTATTTCTTTTAAGAATAAAAGCTTATTTGAGAGACATCTTTGAGATCTTAACATAATGTAAGGAAGGACCCATGAAATAATGAAGTAAATAAGCAACAAAGAGTTTCCTGAGAGCATCTAACAATTGAAAACAAATTTGAGAAACTGGGAAATTTGACTACAAGGAAAATAATATCCCGTTTCCAGTGTTAAAGGATCTAAAGTAATTTTTTTTCTCATATAACTGGTACTTTTTACCTGAATTATATGAAGTTCTTACTGAACTAACAAATTCAGAAATTTTTTCCTAATAGAGTAGGATATTTTTTTAAAACTCAGCTCCAACTTCAATTTAAAATTTAGAAAATTGGCCCTAAAAAACACTTTTACATCCAGAATGTAAAGGTCATCTCAGAGATACATTATCTGTACGTCGTTTGTCACAAATTTATTTATGTTTAAACAACACCAAAAATATAAGCCTTAGTTTGCTTATTTCTCAAAAGAAGCAGCGTTGACACTTTTCAGACAGTTTTACCCTGAAATGATTATGATCAGCATTTATGGGAATGGGTTGGTTGTTCAAAATAATTGCATAAGGTAGAAAATAAATGTCCATGTCCACTGTGAAAAGGGGAATTCCTAGAATAAAGTTCTGAAAAAGGAAACTTACATAGTAGAGAATAGAGAAAAAGGTAATGATCTAAATTAATAGTAATTGCCTTTTCTCCCAATTTTCACATGTATTTATGTACTTGTTTATAACTTAAATGGTAGACACAGAATCTAAACTTTGTTCACAAGTGATTTCATAAATTGAATAACTAGTATTTTATCTGGCTGTAATAAATAATAAATGGAAACAACTGAATTCTAGATTCATTTTTAGTTTATAGTTGTATACTAAGCTAGCTATAAAAGTAGTTAATGACCCAAATTTCCCTAGAACTGTATTGACTGCTAAACCGTTTTCATGCTCTTTCAAAGCTTTTCTTTTTGGCACAAGGTTTCTTGATTTTTATTTGACATTTCATCTCTACTTAATTTCTTTTTAATACAATAGTTAATTAATGTTTCTCTGTGAAAGTGAAATTGGGAAAAATTAAGAGAAATCCTAAAAAGTGTGTTTTTTTTAAGCAGAATAAGGGCTTAAAACTTGCAACTAACTTCCTTCCCATTTGAAATTTGGCTTGCTATACTGCTTTGCAAACTTTTGGTTATGATTTATTCTGTCATTTATTAATTATGGCAAATACCCTGGAGCCAAACCTGCTATTAAGTAAATTCTCACATAATTCCCTACATTCATTTCACTAATCATTTACCTTCTGTGCAGTGCCCACTAATTTTGTGGTATCTGTTTTCTTTATTTAAATTGGTCCTAATTTCTCTTTTTACTTCTGTCCTTTCTTCCCTTGTGATAGCTTCTCTTGCCTCTTGCTGCAAGAATGTCTGAGGAGTCTTACTTTGAAACTAAGACAGAGGAGTCAAACAGTGCAGAGATGTCATGTCAGATCACAGCAACAAGTAATGGGGAGGGCCATGGCATGAACCAAGGTCTGCAGGCCATGATGCTGATGGGCTTTGGGGATATCTTCTCAATGAACAAAGCAGGAGCTGTGCTGCATTCTGGGATGCAGATAAACATGCAAGCCAAGCAGAATTCTTCCAAAACCACATCTAAGAGAAAGGGGAAGAAGGTCAACATGGCCCTGGGGTTCAGTGATTTTGACTTGTCAGAAGGCGATGATGATGATGATGATGATGATGGTGATGAGGAGGATAATGACATGGATAATAATAGTGATTGAAAGCAGAAAGTAAAGTAATAAATTTGAAGATGTTCGAAAAAACAGAAGAAACTTGTTATCTCAGTCTGTACAAAAATCAGTAAGGAGGTAGAAAACCAAGCATTGCATTTGTAGGCCAATTACATTTATATGACCGTCATTTCTTTATTAGTTTTACTTTTGATTTGTTTTTGCTTACAGGAAAATGGGAAAATTAAGCCAAAAAAACATATTTAATGAATCAGCAAATGTGGTGCCTGATTATAGAAATTGTGATTCCGTATACAATATAGTATTTTTTAATTAATGACATTCTGACTTTTTTAAATGAATACTTTATAGTTTGTATCTCATTTCATTTCACTTATTCCGTTGGTAAAGAAAACTTCATTTTGAATAAGCACTCTTAACTCCTAATTCTTCTTTGACACTTGATTTTCTTGTAACATACTACATTTTTTTTCTAATGGCAATACACTGTACTGTCAGAAATAATTGATAGTGACTACAAAATCCAACATAAAAAAATTGAGATGAAAGAAAGTTATAACAAATACTTCTTCAGAAATACCTAAATGCCAAGAATTTTCAATACTTAATAACACAGCTATTCAAAGTAAGACCTAAGAGATGTTCTCAATAGTACATTTGAAAGAGAAATACTCTAATTTGAAAACAGCAGCAGATGTCCCCGGCTTTCGTACAAGTTACTGGCCCTGAAAGCTTCTTAACAACAACAAACTGTCATCTAAGCTTAGCTTATACTTCATACAGAGAGAAAGATACGGTCTTAAAGGGATACTTCCAGGCAGAATGAGTGCTCTGCACTTCCAGTAAGGGTGTTTATGTATTTGCTTTCCAGAGGGACCTGATAATCCTGGATTTTCTAAAGAAGGAACTAAATATTATGAAAGGAATGTTAAAAATAAGTCTTCCTTACTTAGGCAAAAGTGCAGGCAAGAAAGGTCCTTTTTATATCAAATCTGGCCTGCCTTCCAGCGGTCTTTTTTGAACCCTGACTCAGTAGTGCTGGTGTTGAAGAGAAGTACATGCAGGTACCGCTCTGAAAATCTGGCTGGCCAGGGAGATACTCTCAGAATGTTATCACATATTCGTTAATGCTTCTTTAAACTGTAAAATACTTTTAAAAAGAATACAGAACATTCATAGTTATGTAAAGAAAAGCAAAAGAACAAAAGTTTTTTTCTAGCCGAAAGTATAAAGCAGTGCCATTAATTTGACTGTTAAACCAAAATACTTTTGGTGATTCTTTTTATGGAAGATTTAAGAAAGGATATCATCATAGATATTATCTAATACTACTTCCAGGTATATTTGACCATAAAAAGCCTTTTGGAATTTGAAGCCTCTTGGAATTTGAACATGCTTCTAATCTCCATTAAAAAACTGAAAAATGCCACAAAATGATCAGTACACTGTGCCAGCTTTATCTATCTGAAGAAAAATAACTAATAAAATGTTGTGGGCGTGAGATAAAGAGAGGGATCTGGAGTCAGATCATGATTCAAAACCCTGGGTCTACTTGCTGTGCAATCTGAGGCAAATTATTTAACCTCTGTGTGTCTGTTTGCTCATCTTTAACATGAAAATGATAATAGTACCTACTTCAAAGAATTGTCGTGGTGATTAAATGAAATAATACATGTAAAGCATTTAAGTACCAGGTCAGTAGTAAATGGTCAGTTAATGTTAGCTACTGTAATTATGCCAGTGAAAAGACATTGAAAAATAAGTGGTTTCAGTAACCTAGAAAAAAGTTTAAACTATCAATTTCAAGTGATATTTGCTGAGTAGTATGAGAAGAAATCAAAAGTGGATTACTTTCAGGAAAGATCAGGAGTATAGTTATAATAGAGTATGAGCTACATAGATTTATTCTACTGCTCTTTGAAGACTGTGTACCCTACTACCACCCACAGACTAAGTAAACAGAGAGAGTAGGTAAGCCTTTCACCTGGAAAATGGGTTCCCCACATATCCAGTCTGATAAGGTTCTTATGTCTCTGCAAACACATATAGATACATGCACACCACAGTTTATTACTGGCGATCAACAGGCACACCCATAAATAAACATCCATCCTGTCTGTGTTCAGACTTAGAGAAGTACTCCCTGACTTACGCCAAGCCACTCAAGCAGAAAATCTTAGAGTGGAACAGAAGGGACGGTTTTCAACTCTTGACTTCCTAGCATGCCCTAGGGCACTATGGCCTAGCTACCTGAAGGAGAGAGCCAAAGATGGTAGTTTAAAAGCTTCTTGCACATTTTACCAGGCAAAGATAAAGTCATTCATTCCACAGACATTCATTGAGCCTCTTCTATGTGCCAGGTACTATTCTAGGGAACAGCTAGACAAAAATCTTTGCACTCGTGGCGCTTACATGCTAGAGAGCAAAGATCAACAATAAACAAAACCAATGGATCATATAGAATGTAAACATTTGGTAAGTGCATGCTCAGAACGAAGCAGGGAAGGAGGATAAGGCATACGGGGAGTGTCACGGTTTTTAAAATGTGGTCAGGAAAAGACTCACTTATAAGGGAATTTCTGTGGGCTAATTTTGGGATCTGTGCACTTCATGTAAGAATGTAAACCTAGCCCCCCATTTAAGGATAATCAGCAATAAATTTAGACCATATGAACTGAATAAAACTGACATTTTTTTCTTTATATATAAATCTGTTATGATTTTTAAAAAGTTTTGCTGCATTAATAAAAACAGCCAAATAGGGCCAAAAGGAAAGGTAATAGGACTCAGTACCCAGGCCTAGGTTAACCATTAATTAGGTAATATTTCTTTAATCTTTCAACTGCTGCCATTTCCTCACCAGTATTCCAGAGATGGCCATAGCTCTCAATACTCTACCATCCAGAAACTGCAAAGATTTAGGATATAAATGATTGATAACCTCAGTGATAAGCTTGAAATTCTTCTCCACCTAGAATTAGGCTCTAAATAGTTCCATATGGCACTGACTATTTTACTTTCTGTTTCAAATCAGTATCTTTCTAGATTTTTGAATATTCCTGAAATCTGAATCATATAAAAGGAATTTTAAAGTGGTCTCACTACGTAAAGATTAGAAGACTTTAGACTCTTAGTTTTATCAGTTTTAAAAAGAAATGTTTATTAGCCATATGCGGAAAAATCTAATACTGATGTAAATTGTGCAGCTTCTAATTCACTTTTCAGATCAGTTTTTGAAGTGGCAAATTATTGGTATTGAATTTATTTCTAGTTATTTGACTTTAAAATATATACATTTATAAAGAGTTAAACACAGAGAAATTTGAAAATTCAAAATGAAAATCGAAACTCTAAATTGTAGTAATAATTGTCAGAGCCATACAACTGAAAATATAACTACTCTTTAATCTTATGTCCTGCACTCATAAAATTGATCATGTAGAATTTGATGACCCCCTACTAGTGGTTCTCAAACAAAGTAGTGCTGTCACCTAATGGTGTTTGGGAGTGCTGGGCATATTTTTGGTTGTCATGGTGACCGAGGGTGTATTTAGTGCCCAGTGCCCAAAATGGGACAGTAGCACCCAATAAAGAATTCCATCCAGAATACTCATACCATTGTCCCTTCCTCCACTGAGAAACTTGCTAAACCTGGCAATTTTAAAGTTACACATCTAATTCCTCCCCCCCCCCAAAATTACGCAAGTCAAAAGATGCATTTTCAGGATTACAGATACTACACAATCTGAATTTTTAGATTTGTGGCATTTATCTTAAATCTCCACTTATGGAAATGGTTTCTTTCCCTTTAAGGATGCTGGTGGAATTATACTGATTCCACAATAAATAAGTAAAAGAGAAAAACGTCATTGAGGTAGCTACAATTCTGCAAAGTAGCCAGATTAATTTCAAAGGGTTCTTTTCCTAACAATTTTTTTTTTTTTTGAGCAAAGTCACAATGTAATATTTTACATAAATAACCAATGGGAAGAAGTTAGAGGCATGTAGCACACTTGTTTTTGACGCTCTGGAACTGTTGAGGGCCAGTTTTTAGCCAGTAATTTTTAACATGCAGAGGATTTGTTAGATTTTAACACCAGCTGAGGAATTCAGACTTGGTCCCCATTAAAATCAAGGAATTGGGAGTGAGAGGAAGGCTTGGGAGAGATCCAAAATGACTTTTGTAGCACTACGATGTACATAATTTTATTTTCAGAGTTTTCATTGGAGTGGTAAGAATTTCATGAAAGATCTTTCTAAAACATCCTGAGTTAAATATTGATACTTAAAAAATTTTTTGGATACACTAGATCCAACAATGCAGACTTTTGAAATTAGCAATCTCACCATACCACATATATAATAGAGCATAATTTTTCTATAATTGGGTACCTTTTGCTGCTTTTGTGTAAGACTGTTTTCCTGCTTAGAATTTAAGCATTGCCAGAGAGAAGAATCTGTCCTATTCTTTTGACTGTAGCATAACCTGACAGCTCTGTGTAGCGTTTCTGTGATGAAAAATGAGTGTCTACCAGGAAATCCAGAAGACGAGCTATGTTTCCTTGGATTCCAACTTAGTTTGCACTCTCTTGCCTATAAGGAGCTCTCTGGCTTGTGATTATTTACTTCAAACTAAAGTTTCAAGCACCTACATTAAATATTTTATATCGTGTGCAGAATACTATATCTTTTAATGTCAGATACAATACACTGCACATAATGCTTGTGCACTGTTTTAAAATTTTTGTACTAAATAATAGAAAATATTTATATTCTTTGAGTGTGAGCTTTGAATAGAAGGCATTATCACTTTATTGTGTTTTTTTTAGCAAAATATTTTTTCTCAATTATTCTATTGCAATGTTAGTCTGAGCAAGTCCTATGCCAAAATCTTGTATAATGTTTGTATGGAAGATTAAATTTTACTCTTGTGTGGTAAGACTACTCAGTTATTGACTTCATAGTTGGAATTTGATATTCCAGCACAAAGTCTACAATGTATTCAGAAATCCAAGTTGGTGTCATACATTTCATTTTGATGTGAACTTTCCTTTGCTTTCTTTTGTTTTAAAACTCCATTTTACAATAAACGTTTTGACAGTAAATCCCTTTGTTATGTGTTGCTATGTGTATCACATCTTTGTTAGATCCGATTCTCATCATCCTTAGAAGGAATCATTGTCACATGCATGCACATGAGCGTGAGCTTTTTCTCTCCTGAAATCAGTTGGAGTGTAAATAATGAATCTGTAAAGTGACGGGGCAGTCACCGGGTGAATTTTTTTTTATCCCCAAAGAGAGACAGAAAGGCTTAGAACTCACCCTATAGTAGATACACTGATATGTTAACAAGGTACAGAAAACATAAAGGAAGTGATAAGCCACTATGTGGCTGGAGGTCATTAACTCTTATCCCCTGTCCTGCCAAATTCCAAATGTCTTGAAGCAGTGCCTTCCTCTTACTGATCTGTGCAAGCACCATGCAAGAATCCTGCCGGAGTGAGTATCAGACTGAACCCAGTGCCTTTCCCTGGGCGTCATCGTCATAAGCCGTCTTCAGGGCCCAAAAGAACTCTTCTCTTTTCCTTTTGATAAAACCGAAGATGTTGGTTTTGATTAGTTGTTTCATTTACAACCTTTATTCTATTCAAGAAATCCTTATTTATCAATTTTGTTCAGCACAACATTTGGGAATGGTATAAAAATCAAAACACTGCACATCCCTCTACTCTCTATAAAAGCCAGCCCTGATGCAGGGAAATATTTTTGTAACTTAATCTGTTGTTTCTTGAACTAATCAAAAAAGTTCCTTACTTCACATTTGTTTCCGTGATGGGAAAAGGAAATGACATGTTTCTGCAGCTGTATCCAGCTGCCCTGTGAAGAAATAAAACTTGTCATGTATTTTCTTTGATCAAGTTCAGTTTTAGATCCTTTTCCTCACGTCGTTTTCCTTTCCACATTATTAAAGCAGGTGAGTGCATGTGACCATTGATTCCTACATACATCAGGTATTTCAGAGGAGGGAAGGGGCAACCCCCAGGTAATCGGAGTACATGAGGGTAGCCGAGGATATAGAGAGCAGTAGCTGGTTATGCCCTTGCGACTTATCTGTGATACTCGAACTCTACACATTCATAGTCATTGTAACCAGTGAGTTTTGTTTTTTTTTTTTTAATTCCGCCTGGCCCCCAGTGTTGGCCTCATTTCCCCTTTATCCTTGATCATGCACAGACTGCATCTGGTGCTCTGGTTAGGCAAATGCACCACGCCCATCCTTCCTTCTCTTCCCTGCTCCCCACTGCCAGTGTCTTGCCTTGTTGCTTCTCCTCACCTGCAGTCACCGCTGTTCTCCTTGCCCTGCAGGGCCCAGCTCAAGCCCCCATGCCTTCCTTTTCCCCATCTTAGTCTATGAAACCCTCCCCTTTCCCTGGTATCCCCACAGACGTTGAATACTTTTAGTAAATTTAGTAAATTTAACATTTTAGTAAATGCACCCTTCAATTTTATTCATTCAACAAATTGTTCAACAAAAATTATCAGGTACTGTATGCCAGGCACTCTGGGCACTGAGTAAACCAAGGTAAAGGTGGCCTTGAACTCCTCCATGTGTAGTTCATACCAATTTCACCCCCATTTAAATGTAAAGCTCCTTGAAGGCAAGGGCATGACTTTCCTGGCAAGGTGAGTTCAAAATACCTGCAGATTAAAAGGATTCACTCACCCATCCTCTGATTTTTACATTAATAGTAAAAGTAATCAAATTCAGCTTTTTTCCCAACTTACCCATCAGAAAAACACTATTTGTAACAGAGGTTGAATGACACTTTGCCACATTATCCCATGAACAATTTAGCCATTTTGACAAGTTAGTTAAAGCTAATGGCAATAGCGCACTCTACTTCAAGTCATGTAAAACCCCAATTTTTTCACATTATGCTGGTATTTATTGTTTCGTCCCTGGCCATGGGGCATACACTGAAGTGAGTAGCCCTTTGGCTCTGAAAATGGTGCAGCCTTCTTGCAGTCATCTTTCATGTTTGGGCACCTGACAGAAAGGGCGTTTGTTTTCATTTTCGCTGGCGTAACTCTGCAACCTGGCTTTCTTAGAAGAGTTCCCATTTTACTTGCCCTTCTTCGTCCGTAAGTCCTAATATTTGGTTTTAAAAATATAAGGCGAGACAGTTAAAACACTTACAAATTCTCCTGTAAGAAAAGGCACGAGTCATCTGGTTACCACATGGTTGCTTTGGAATTTTCATTAATAATCAAACGATCCTCATGTTGACTGAGCATTCCGAGGCAGGCTCTGGCATCTGAGGCATGTCAGAAACCCCTTGGCTGCCAAGCCCTGTAAAAGGACTCTTGGTGTGCCAGAGTACCAAGAAAGAAAAGTCCCACGATGAGCGGAGTCCAGCTGCAATGCTCGCAAAGGGCAGTGAGCTGTTGCTGAGGGGTTAGTGCGCACGGTTGGCTTCCGGGGGCAGAATCCCCAGAGCACTGAGAAATTCCATTTAAGGTCAGGGAACTTATTTTTCGTTCGGCCTCACCTGCAGGAGGAACCAAGCCAGAGCAACAGCCGAGAGCTGAAACAGACAACGGGATAAACCAAAAAGACAATGATGATGTCACTTTTTTTTTTCTTATTTCATTCATATTTCCCATGCAGCTGCTGCCTTCCTTTGAGATTGGCTCATGGACTGAAGATGACGTGGTAAGCTGCTTCTGCTAATGCCTCATTTGACCTGGGCAGGTATCTCATAAATTTGTCCACAAGTTAAAAACGCAGCCAGAAGGGCTTGGGCCTCAGCAAAGCCTAACTAGAAGTTGACAAATTCCGTGTTTTTCTATATTTAATGCAGTAATCTTTAAAATAAGTCCTCAAGAGCAAAGCAAGTATTTCTTCAAATCTTACAAGAGGTTTCCACCTCCCTGTGTGCTCTGCAAGGTATTCTAGAGTACAATAATGAATACCAGTGACAAAACTAAAGAGCTGATTGATCCAGAATGCCAAATGAACATACTTGAAAAAAAAAAATGAGCTTAAATTTTCCTAAAATGCCAGGGGTAGACCTAAATCGTGATGGAGAAAGATCTGGTAAAGGCAGTGCTAGGCTGCCATACCGCTGAACTGGGTTTCCTTCTTGCCTTAGGCGGGTTCGAAAGTGACAGGTTCATTTTTCCCTCTGTACCCTGACCTTCCCTGGGAGAGATGGACATGAGCTCCCAGACATTCTCTGCTCTGAGGAGCAGTCCAATTTAGCCTGTTGCAACTCTGTATCTGTTTCCTTAGTAAAAACAAACAAACAAACAAAACAGTTCTGAGAATTCTTGATCAGAGACCTGAGGTGCTTATGCATGTCTAGGTCCATTTTATATGCTTGACAATCATTAAATGAAAACAGAAGAGAAAAAAAAAGCAACTATAATGCCAGCCTTAGCAGGCCCCCACCCTGGGAAACGGACTGGGCACTGCAAGGTAAAAACTCATTACTGGAAACTCTGGGGAAGGTCTGTTTGCCCAACTCCACCTGGTTTCCTGGCCAAGGCATTTCCCTTCCTGCCCTTTGTGTTCTGGTGAAGTAAAACTGCTTTCAGCTTTGGCTGACCTCTGGCTTCTGGGGAGTCAGGAAACTTGGCTCCGGTCACCTCCACTTGGTCCCTCTTGCTGAGCCCCGGCGATGCTAAGGTTCCTGCCAGCCCTGCTTCCCAGGGAAAGAGGACTTCGGATCTCCTTTATTCACAGGCCTGGATATAATCCCTTTATCCTCAGCTGCAAAGTTGGCCCATCTCATTTGAGTAGTTTTTTTTTTAAAGCACTGAGATTTAATAGCTATTTTTAGTCTTTGCTCTGAGATTGAGTGGTTTTCAAGCCATTTAGGGCACCCCAGAGAATTGGTGGAACTGGGTCTGGCCTCACTTCTGTCTCCCTTCACCAGAGTTATGTGAGAAGCTACCAGTAAACATGTGTCAAGTGAAGTTCAAGGACTGAGGGTCGCTGAATCCAGCCTCATTCTATACAAGAAGCTCTATGCTGTAACTTGTCTTGGGCCACATGGTTACTTTATGACCAGGCCTAGGACAGAGGACACATTCTACCCATTTCCTGTCTGCTGTTGTGTGGTCCCCATTACTCATACAATTGCTGGGTAAACCAGTGCCCCTCAACAACCCAGGGGAAATAGATGGAAAAATTATAAGTAAAAATCTCGAAAGGATTTTCAAATGTCTCCCAAATAAGGAGGAAAACCAATAGTTACTCAAGTGTCCAAGACCCCCAAAGAGAGGCACAGCTCCAATTTGAAAACTTGAAGTTTTAAAACTATGAAGAGAAAATCTATTATTTTACCTTTGTGGTTGAACGAAGAACTAAAGATATTTTAATCTATTGAGAACTATGTGTTTTACTATTAAGTCTGCCCATTGACTTAATCTTCAAAACCATATATGTCCTCTCTTTCACAGTATTTTTGGGTTCAGCAGCTCGTCAGAAAAGGCAAGTGGAATAATTTACCTTCTTAATTCATGGAGTTAACTTTGCTTTGGACAGGATTTAGTCTAATTTTATTCTGCCTTCTAATCACTTCTTTCAGGTGACTCTTCAGCAGAGATGAGCGTATACGCAAGCTTGTTTAAAGAAAACAACATTACAGGAAAACGCCTGCTTCTTCTGGAGGAAGAGGACTTCAAAGACATGGGCATTGTCTCCAAGGGGCATATCATTCATTTAAAGGTACCTCAGAAAGGGAGAACATTCAGTCAAATCTTTATTGAGCTCCTACCATACAGCAGATCACGTGTTGTGTTCGAGGCTGAAGAAAGAAACATGGATGTGCTGGTTGTTTAGTGCTCAGATACTTCCGTCCAATTGATGATTAGCTATGGCCCCCATCGAACCCCTACTTCCTCCTCATAATCCAACAACAAAAGTGTCAGTACCTGGCACAGGAGAAGTCATCTGGACACACCTGAATGTGAATACACATGTCCTCAGGAAGTCTTTAGTGTAGTGAAGAAGGTGGGTGTTAATCATGCACTAATGGCAAAGTGACAGATGTAAGAAATGCCGCAGAGAGGAGTCGAGGTTGGGATGAGGAAAGGCTTCTGTGAAGAAGTTATGAAGGAGCTGAGGGCTGAAGGAGATGTGTGGGGGGAGAGCGCTGCCTGTGAAAGGCCCTGGTGTGGGAGGTGGTTCATTGTGCCAGAGGACCTGGAAATGAGGTGGTGTGGTGCCTGGAGAGCTGCCATCCCGCCCGGGAATAGCCGGAGGCAACTTTGTTTAAGCCAGAGAGGCTAGGTCTTTATTAGGAATCCTTAAGGATGTCGGAACTTGTCCGTGAATTGAGCAAAACCTCAGCCACTGCAGTACCTAAAATCATGGGAATGTGTGTTCAATTTGCAATCTTCATTATTTACTCCTGGAACAGACACCACTATATATGTATTCTAATCCCTCATTTTCTCAGGAAATTCTAACATTGCCCCTGAAACTTCAGTCTTGAACAGTTTCAAAGCTAAGCCTCTGTTTTTGTTGCCTTTTTTATAGTTTAGCAACCAGAACTGTTTTTGTTTGTTGTTTGTTTGTTTTTCCAGTTACTCAAACCATATAAGGATTGCTGGCATCTGTGTGAACATTGTTATTAATCAGAGGTCCATTTCAAGAGAGATTTTAGGATAAAATCAAGTTTGCTCCCCAAACCTCCTCAACCCCAGTATGGGTGGTTGGATGGGTGGGCACAGGTTAGAAAGAAGAGAAATAGAATAAAGAAGGAAATATAGAAAAGCAGCTTCCCATCCAAATCCACATCTTCACAAAGGCTCTGCCAACATACCAACTGCTTTTGCGCTTATTTCAATTAGAGCTACCGACACCCTTCTTCCCGGGGAAATCTCACCCCCGCCCCCGCCCCCCTGCGTTCCCAAAAGCCTCATCCATTTCCATTCTGTAGACCCAAAATCCATGTTAGGAACATTTTACAGCCTTCAGCACCCCTTGGATGATGGCTTAGCCTTAACCTTACCATCTTCACCCTCTCAGAAGATGAGCAGGAAACCTCATGCATAAATATACATGGCAACGCTGGCAAATGATTTAATCTCAACCTCTGGGTGTGGGCAAATCCATCCCAAAAAGCTATGCTGACTCAGATGGACCACAGTGGAAACAATTATTCTCTCGAGTACGGAGAAGTTTCAGAGTTCCAAGAGAGAAATTTGGTAAATCTTGTCCTATTTGGCAGCTGTCTCCACCTCCCCTCCCCCTCTGCTGTCTTTGAAAAAGGACCAACATGCCTTAAGGGGCAGTGAGGAGGAAAAGGGGTGGCAAGCTGACAGCTCGCCAAAAGTCATAGTGATTTAAATATTCCCAGACTTGGCCTAGGACAGCTAAATTGTGCCCCTCCGTACTGGTTGGTATCATTAAAGCAAGCAATGTCCAAAGTTATTGCTTACTGTTTAACAAATTCAGCGAATGCCTACTGATTGCAAGACTGGGCCTGAGAAAACAAAAAGAAGAATCCTCCCCTTAAGGAATACATGTCCTGGAGAAGAGATAAAACGTGTACCTACAACTTCTCATAATTTAGGGTCTTGGCAGTCCCGAGGGAAGGAGCTATTTCATCACCTCCGAGGGAAGGGCC
>NW_011888783.1:16699327-16732935 GCF_000151845.1 Pteropus vampyrus | reverse complement strand
GGTAGGTCATAACACTAGCCCCTGGAGCCCTCTCTCCACCTACCCATCTGCTACTCGGCTGTCCCTTTAATCCTGTCGTGGCTCCCTTCTCCCCGGTGCCTGGAAACCCTCATGTAGAGGGGCTGTGTACAAGAAATAGGGCTGAACATCCAATAGGTGTTCATTACATTGTCAAGTGTCAACAGTTTTCATTTCACTTTTAAAAATGCATCTAATTTTTCTCACGTTGGCACTTTTTTACTCTCTACGTGATATGTTCAGTTCACAGAAAAGCTGGATTATACCCGATGAGTTTAAAAAAGAATCATAATTTAAATTGTCCTCCTTTCCTTTAAGAGTTCTTTGTGCTTCATTGGGGGAGGGAGTGTTGGACACATATCCATAGAAAAGCCCTTACAATGCAACAAACCCTTTAGTGAGATTTCAGCCTTAATGAAAGTCTCTGGTGATATATTCATGTTCTTTGTTGTTTTTCCCACATTTACTCAGGGTGACAACTGCATTCTATACACTAGAACATTAACTTGTCACTACTTTACCAGTATTTGAAGAATGGTTTTATTTATTGTTTAATGTGAGATTTAACATCTTAAATATCTTCCTGTTCCATTAAATAATTACAAACCGCATATAATACTTTGAACAATCAGATTTATTCTCAATAGATGTTGGATATTAACATCTCCAAGATATTTTATGAACTACATAAATAAAGAATGCCTTTATATGTGCACAATAATTTTAATCCTCTGTTGGCATTATCGGATCATTAATAAAGTCATATGATTTTTTTTTTACAGTCAGCCATTGAGAAATTAACCCATGATTATCTAAACTTGTTTCACTTCCCACCACTAATTAAGGTAAGTCAGGTATTTTCTTACTGAGAACATGCTGCTTTTATTGACATATGCACCTGTCACCTCCACACCTACATTTGCCAATGTCGGAACAGTTGTTTGAAGTGAAATTTAATCATACCTGTCCAACAGAAGGCCCTTTGAGTGAAGCTTAGAATGGGCCTAAATTGAACGCCCTTGTTCTTTGCAAGTTGAAATATTAACAATACATTCATGATAAGACCCACAGATGTCACCTTAGTGGCTAGAGGATGGAGGGGCAAACATTGTAGGGGAGGACCTCTGGCCTCTCACCTGTCTCTGGAGACTTTGTCTAACTCAAAAGTCACTGAAGGAATTCACACACTGGAGCTTTGTATTTTCACTTGTATTTGGTGAGAGGTTTATTGTTTGAACAACATGTTTGTATATTTGACATATCATTTTGAGTATAGACTGAAAGCATATTGGCATACTTTATTATAAAATTAGTAGATACTTGCACTTAATACACAGAATTCTTCTCATTCACTATCAATTATGATTTTCCTTCCCTAAGCCCTAGAAGGTTCATTTGTTCCTCTGCTTGGTCCTCCATCTGCATATGCTCTCAGAACTGCCTGATTCCTCTTTGGGGATAGCTCGTAAATATTTTGAGTGTTGTGAAACTCTCAAGGTAAAGTCTTTCAGTGCATCTCTAGGTATTAAGTGCGTTTCTAGGATAAAATTGCACAACGCAAGATGCATTGCGAAAATGTAACATGGTGACATTCAATCTGTAGTGCATGAGATAAATCATTTGGGAAAGTTCTCAAAGGCTTAAGATATCGTTTCTCTTGCTTTAAGCAATTATAATTTGTGCCTTAATCCAAAAATAACCAAAACTTAAACAATAGACAAGAATGGAAAAACTAGTGCTGAGAAATCATCTCTTTTACATGAGAAGTAAAAAAAACACTATCTAGAATAAATGGTGCTTGATTTTCTGTTTCAGGACTCAGTAGGTGAACCTGAAGAAAATGAGGAAAAAATAGTGAACCTTGAACTTGTCTTTGGTTTTCACTTGAAACCAGGAACTTGCCCACAGGTAAATAACATTTTAAATTTCTTGGATAAATTTCAACCTAATTTACTCTTTTTTCTCTTCTAGAACTCCATGGTTTTATATACCCGCCCCCCACCAGCTAGTAACTTAATTCTGAGTAAATTTATAGACTTTATAAAATAGACTTTAGTTGAAAGGCTGCCAGCTGCCTCTGTAATCCAATCTAGGAATCTTACTCTCTCGTTCAACTCAAGAGTCCTGCGTGAGGCCACCCAAACCATCAAGGAAACTCACAGCAAAGCATGCACGGGGAGTGGGGCGGTGAATACCAGAGTGAGTGTTTATGCTGGTTGGCATCACAGCTTCCTGTTTCCTATTTCTGAGGGAGAATCAGTTTTTAATATGGAGAGTAAAACAACACCGAGAGTGGAACAGTAGGCAATATGCAAACTCAAAATATCAGCTCTAAATAGGGCGGCAGAACATTTGATCAAGACTCATTGAGTCAGGCTTTCACTTTGTTATATTTAGAGCGTGGAAAAATTATTTGGCATATGAATTGGAATCAATAGGATTGTATTACTTTGGATTACCATACATGGCTAGTAATAATGATAATTTCTATTAATTGAGCACTTACGGTGTTCCAGGCATATAGTACTGAGGTGTCGATTAATATTTTCCACTTATTTACACATGTGGAAACTGAGGCTCTGGAAGGTTAAATAACTTGCCCAAGGGTTACACGGCTAGCAAATCGCAGAATACAGATCTGAATGCAGTGCTCTCAGCTCCCAAAATCAAGCTCTTAACTGCTGTATGATTTGTACCTTTCCTTGGAGACAGCCCAAAGACCTTGAAAATGTAACTCCTCCCAACCTGTAACTAGTTGCTCTGGTAGGGCTAGTGTCAGCTCAGCTGGCCCACTGGCCCTTCACTAATGAAATCACACTTATCCCAGACCATTTCTGGAACCAGTGCTTGGGAATGACTGGAAATTGTTGTGAAGGGTCGAGTTTCACCTGGCGCTTCTCCAAAGATAGTCTTTCTAGATCCCTGACGGACTGTTTTCCCTGCACTGCTGCAGGTGTATTGATGCTTTTGCTGAATGGAAATCTCTACCTCCTTTGTTTTAGCCACATAACCTGGTTGAGTGAGAGCTGCTCTAACTCCAGATTCCTTGTATGTGGCTAATTTTCTGTCCTGCAAATGAGCCACCATCTATTGATCCCTGTTGTCAGAAGCAGCAATAGAAAAGGGGTCAGGACAGTAAGTTCCTGTCTCTCCAACAGCAACCCAAGGCCCCTTCCAACCCTGAAATTCTGTAGCTGTGGGCACTCCAGGTCCATCTCATGGTAAACAAATTGCACATTTTAATTTGCCTTCTTTAGTATCCTCGACTCCATGGTACTCAGTTTATGAGAGCTCTGTGTTTAAATGTTTTTATGGCTCGTAGGTGGTAAAAGAAGGAGGAAGAGTTTTCTTGAAAGAGACTTGTCAAGAATAGCCTCAAACAAGAAAATTTTCAGCTAACAAAGAAATGACTTGTTACTGTAGAAAACTGAAAAATATATTTTTAGTAAAAATTAGAAGCTATAAATGATTTTGATACCAAATACCATGGTCTATTTTTGACCATAACTGTGTAGACTTCTTGAGTCATTGGTTATCCACAAAGCCTAAAGTCACTGCAACTTCCGATATTCTGCTGCTCCTCGGTCGCCCATGCAGAGTAATGATTTCATCTATTCATTTGACACGCATTTATTGAGGATCTTCTGTGTCCTGGCTCTATGTTCACAATACAAAGTTATGAAGTACAGTTGTGGCTTGCAAGGAACTCGTAGCTTATCAGGAGAAAAAGACAAAATCAATGAATGGTTATAATACAGAATGATGCATTTTTACAACATCAAGCACATCATTCAGAAGCATTTGGATGAGCACTGAAAACAGATACAGAACAGAGTCAAAGGAGGATCTTGAAGTCTTCTTGGTAGAAGTGATGCTTGAACTAAAATTTGAAAACGGTTAGGAAATAATAGTCAGGGAGAAGACTTTGAAGGCAGAAGGAACAGCATGTTTAAAACCTCAGAGGCATGAAGCCAGGAAAACACAGAGAGCTTTTCTTTAGGCTAATTTCTCACACCTCAACTCAAGCATCGCTCCCTCTGGGACAACTTAGCATGGAGCATGTGGTGAGAGTTAAGGCCAGAGAGATGGCCAGAGACCTGAAAAACAACAGTCTTATGTGCTAAGCGAAAGAATGTAAAGATTTTTAAGCAAGAATTGATAGGATCAGATTTACATTTTCAAAAGATCTCTCAAAGGCACAAAGGAGGATGAATTAGAAAGGAGATGGGTGAGTGAGACTTAGGAGCCAGGATGGTGCAGTGGTTTCTAGTGTGGCAGCAGGATAGGATGTTACAATGTAATAAGTCAAAAAGCAATATATACAATGTGGATGTAATACCAAGGTGCTAAAAGCATAAAGTGACCAGAAGGGGTGAGTGTAACCAGGAAATGCTTTTTTGGAAGGGATGAATTTTGAAACGGGGCTCGAAAGGGTTCATGGTTGTTTGCAAATAATTTCCTGAATATGATGTTTAAAGCTTACGCTTAGAGAGTACTTCTTTCTAAAGAGCTCAGGTTATTTCATAAATGTCATCTCATTTATCCCCTTGGCATTTCTGTGAGATGCATAAGGCACAGTATTGTCACCGCTGATTAGAAAACTGATAGCAAGAGAAAGTGTGTCACCAGCCTAAGCTGAGGACAAGGCTGAGACCAGAAATTATATCTTTATAATAGCCTTTGTATTAAACACTTGCTCTCTCTCATACCTGATCCAAGATTTCTGAGCCATCTGTAAACTTTCATAAAATAATACTAGAATAAATTACTGTCCAATTCTAAACTACCCAGTTATGCCAGCCTAACCCTTGCATTATGAAATACTTTCTCAAAAATGTGCCTGAAATTGAAATTTCAATTCCTCATATGAAAACCTTGTTACTTTGACCCTTAACAGTAGATCCCAAGAAAAAAAGACGTCCTCAAAATCCCAATGAACTGAGTTCTCACAGACCCATCTTCACGGAAAAGATAAAGCCTTAGCCTTGTCTCCATGACTAGAAAAGTTACAAGAGGACACAGGAGCTTGGAAGTTCTCTCCAAACCTGAGTTTGCATATCAGGAAGATTTGCTTGACCATTTCACCTTTTCTTTTACAAATGAAATTAAAGATGTGTTCTAATGGCGACCATTGGGAGTAATATATGACAGTGACGCTATCATGAAAATAGTAGCTACATTTTCCCATCGCATCTGAGAAAGCCCACCAGCTAAATACCATCTAAAATTGGTATGTCAGTTCAGTAATTGACCTACCAAGAGGAAACAATGAAAATTCTATGACCTTATACAAACATATCATTGTGAGACCTGTCAACCTTTTGGTCTAAGATTTCAAATTAAATTCCTTTTGGTCAGTCTCATTTTACAACCAGATGGATTATGACGCAAAAGTGAGGATGGTTCGCCCAACCGAGCAAAGCTATTCTCATTTGAGAGCCTGTGCCTGCTGTAGTGGTCAGGAGCCGCTGTGCGACACCTCGCCCGTGGTCTTGGTCTTACTGCCACACCCTTCCAGAGAACAGGCTCTCACCAGACCGTAGCACCATATACATGTCAAGAATTCTTCCCCAGGTGAAATGGCCTCTTTCCTTTCCTTTTTTGAGACAACTGGCCAGAGAAAATGATTAGACCAAAGGCTTCACTGACAATTTAAATTAATAATGAATGCGAATGAGTTTTACCCATTCACTTTGACCTGTTTCTAAAGAGTACAATTAATGATTAATTTAAATAGCATTGTCTGTTGAGGCAGCCTTGAAGTTATGACAATGGAATTGGCCGAAATTGGGTCTTTCTCGGCTCAAGTATCTTGTGCTAGGGGCTTACAATGCTTGTAATTATTATGATTTTATACCTTTATACTTTGGCAACTGTTTGCAAACATTTTTCTCGTGTAATTGTGACGACCCACCATCACAAGGAGCATTTATACCCATATCATCCCTGGGAGGAAACTGAGGAAGGGAGTGGTAAATTTCCTTACCCAGAATCCCTACCGAGTAAGGGGCAGCAAGAGCTCGACCATACTGTCATATTCCCTTTTTTGGAAAGTGATCAGCGTCCCCTAAAATATTATATTGCCAATACATAGGTAATAAAAAAGCAAATTTTTTCATCAGTGCCTTGTGTTTTATAATCTAAGGCCTTTGACTTGGCACAAAGTAAAGGGGTTTCCAGAATCCCAGGCAGCTTCATGCACTCCCCAGTGTGGCAACCGCCCTTTTTTATTGAAATATTAGGCTACATAGAGTTTATTATTGTATCTCTAATAAATTCACCAGTCAGGAATATTGAGTCTCAAATTACCAAGGAATAAACTATCAAATCACCCAGAAGTTTTCTCACTAAGATCTTTTTTGAGATTTTGCATCATAAAAATCCAGAAGCAGAGTTATGAAGGAAGTATTTGGGAGGCCATCCATTCCTCGTGAATGCTAGAGTCACACACTTTGTCCCTTGAATCCTTGTTCCCTGTCCTCCCCAGCGAGGCAAGGAAACCTGCCTGGGCTGGGCTCCTAGGGGTCTAAGTTGATTACCTGCCATAGAAAAGAGACTGGGGTTAGGGGAGAAGCCTCGGAAACAGCACCCCATCTCTCCCAACACTCTGGCTAGAGCTGCCCTTAAACACAGATGGGCTTCGCTGCTCTAATGCCTCCCGCCAGGTGACCATCACTATCGTTTTCTTCTTGAGAGGTATTTTGAAGAGGCAAGTAAACCAGGAAGAGAACATAAGAGAAATGCTTTTGAAGAGGTGGAAGCACAGTTACCTGCCCATCAGAGCAGAAAGCTTTTCCCATCCACCTTTCCTTCATCCTCCTCCCACCCTTGTCATGATCCGCTTCTCCCACTCTCCACCCAAAGAAATTCAGTCAATAGTTCTGCATCTCCAGTTGTTTCATCTATAGGTTTAAAGCAATGATTTCTATAAATACTTTCCACTATTATTGTGCTTTTAGGTCTTTATTAGATTGCTTATAAAATGTTACATTTAATAAACTTAATTGAATCTCCAAGCCCTTTCTCAGAGCACTGTGAATATAAATAAATGGTCAGACAGGGCCTTTTTTCCTATTGCGTAATTTGTATAAATGGATAGATAAACATGAATAAAATAACAAGGCATAAAGAAAAGGGTTTTGTAAGGAAGTAAAAAGCCAACACCTTTTATAAATTTCAGAACAGCTAAAAGCGGGGCTTTACTTCGATATATCTGGCATTTATTAAAAATATAGTGTAGGGAAATTTATTTCCCATGCTCTACTATTTTGAGTGTGGGAATATATGTACACTCATGTGTTTCTGTGCCTAAGGTTGCAGCAGTAGGGTTCTATAAGAAATACAAGTTTTCATTCACAGCGAAGGAACAAATCCAGTTCAGAATTTGACTACATGACTTGCTGCTGATTTCTAATTGAACTGTGGCCATGAACTTCATACAGGCCAGGCAGCCGCCTATGGAACTAGGGCCAAAATAGAAATGATGCTCAGTACGTTCTTGTT
This sequence comes from Pteropus vampyrus, assembly GCF_000151845.1. Lineage (NCBI taxonomy): Eukaryota > Metazoa > Chordata > Mammalia > Chiroptera > Pteropodidae > Pteropus > Pteropus vampyrus. The sequence continues at coordinate 16,725,414 of NW_011888783.1, read as the reverse complement.
GATGCACCAATGTGCAGAAATGACATGCCAGAAAATGTCTAACGACTGAAGAAAACAGTCCTGACTTGTAGTGTTTTACAGATTTCCATGGCGTAAGTATTCCCACGATGGCCAATTTCAAGTTACCAATCTGACATCACTGAACTTGAAGTTGGGAGATGTGAGCAATCACCCCATGAGAACTGGCTCCAGTACACTATTGGATCACTCTTAGTCTTTTTAACCAAGATTATGAATTCCTTTTAAAATAGCTAATAGCAAGGAAGTATATACATGATAAGACCTGGGTTTGAATAAATTACAAACACATCATTGCTGGTTTCCAGCTATAATAATATGAGTAGTTAGCTCAAAGAGAGCTCCAGTCTCCCACTGAATCCATTGTTGGCTTAGGTCTCCTTGAGTCACCACTGGCTCATGTAGATACACTAACCATATTGTATGAATCAAAGATTAGGATCTGTGTTTGTAAAGATTAAGAATATACTTATGGACACAGAGAAACAAAATTTAAATTTGTGATTGTCTTTTAAAAATGTTGGAACAGTCATAGTTGTTGACTTCATGACGACAGGCACAGTTGGTGATAATAGAGGGGACCTCTGCTTTCAGAAGCAGGTTCTCCAAAGCCTCTGGGGATCCCTGTATGTTCTGCAACTCTATAGGTTTAAAGCAATGATGTTTATAAATACTTTCCACTATACAAGGGATAGATTATTTGAAATGAAATTAAAAGCACTATGCTGGAAAAGGATTTTTAGGATTTGGACTGAGACTAACTCAACCAGTAAACAATGTCTACAAACTAGGCCAGTGTTTTTTCAAAAATCCTATTTCTTGGAGTCACTTCTGGAGTCATGGGAGGTAGGAGGAGAATTTAGTACATAAAAGAGTTGTTTTTATATTTTGAAGGTTCTGGCTAGAAGTTTATTTACAGCCCATTTCTCAGTATTACAAAAAAAATTTAAGCAGTAATTAGGTAAGCAAGACCACCTTCTATATTTAAGAAACTTAGTCTGGGATAGAATAAATTCATAATTATTCAAAAACGGATAGCAAGGCTTACTATTTTTTTTCCAAGATGAATACTTAGTACCTTCCAATTTCAAATATAGTTTAAAAAAATTAAAAAACCCTTTTCAAACATGTCAACTAATATTTGAACCATTTTAGGTAGTCAAGTGTGTGATACATCACATGAAAGTATGTCTCACTTGATTTGTTTCACTTTATTTTAACATCATCCCTAAAGCCCTTTTTTCATACATAACTCAAATAACAACCCCCAAAATGCAGTATAACAACCTTATCTCCACTGGTGTCTGGTTGGCACCAATCTGCCCTGACCTTAGACACAAGCCATTGTTAAGGGTATAACGCATTTACATATTTTGCAATAAAACATCGGTTATTTGCATTACTGTGTCAAGTTTTATTTGATTCTTTCACCTAAAAATGACTCATTTTCCTTTCTTGTATTTTAAAAACCAACTACTCTAAGCTTGTTTGAGAATAATCAAAAATTGCCCATTTAGCTAGAAGTCATTTTCTTTTCAAAAGGCAAATGTTATTTAATCTTTCAGCTGTTCATTGTGCCATCATAAATACTTTCTTTTCAGCACAGTTGTGGGGACTGAAATGAGCCCACTAATTGCCTCCCATTTCGACTGACATGTGGTGGTTTAGTGGAAAGAGAACACAGCAGGGAGAAGGAAATAGGAGGCTGAGAAAATGAGAGCTAATTATTTTCACTGCCTCATGTCAGGCTCTGTGTCAGCCTTGTTTTTACAAACTGGAAGGTTTAGCACTAAATAAAACAAACTGGCGTCATGTTTTTATATACTGGCAGTGTCATGGAAGCAGCTGCACATCTCAAAGACAATATAATGCCTGCGTTCGCATGGACACCATCTGACAGACACTGTGAGCCACGGCTAATGAGGACATCACAGTGGTGCCAAGTGAAAGGTGCTGAATTATGTATGATTCTTCATCAGTACAGCAATAGTCCTGTACATCATTATGAGACATTGTTTTGCCGAAGAGATTAAAACATTCTTAGTTCCAGACCCTGCAACCTATACGCACTGAAAGAGGTTATTAATGGAATTTTTAGGGAGAGTTTCTTGCGGATTTCTTTTTGGTTGAAAAACAAATCTCATGGGACAAAGCCGTGATGGGTCAAGACACTGTATAGATAAAGAAGAGAAGCAAATTAACCATACTTGCATTATCTTCCTTTTAAAGGCAGCATAATAAAATAGAGTGTAGCAGGGTGATACATAATGATAAATAACCCAGGTGCTGTCACGGGATGTTCTACTCTCCTGCCTTTAAAACAGCAGGTTTCAGCAGCTGAGCTAGATAATAGCAACGCATGTAAAGGCGCCTTTGGAGGCCTAAGTCATCAACATCTTACTACTTTTAATAACCAGCATGACCAACATTTCTATCATACTTTTATTTCATCTTGTGTTACTTCTTACATTTCACAACAGTCAGTCGCCTGCTATGAGATTGTTTCCCTTCCTCACCCTCTTGAATCTTAAAAAGTTGATTCCAACCTCTGTATTTTATAAATTTTCAAATGTTTGCTCAGTACAGGCCTTTGTCAGGTGGAGGGGCCTCTTTGCTAGAATCCTGCGTGCTCTCTGGTGATTTTACTTTTTCTTTAGATTGGGCATGCTCAGGACTTAAGTTCCAGTCCCAACACAGCTAAGTGAACTTGCTGCAAATCTCAACATTTGCTGAGCCTCTGTCTACTCATCTGTAAAATGGGACAGTGCTATTTCTAACAGCACTGTAAGACTGTGAGGATTAGATAACATGACTTAATCTTAAAAACATTATTCTGAGTGAAAGAAATTGGACATATACAGTGCCTACTGTGAATTTCAATGTAGTGAAGTTCTAGAGCAGGCAAAATTCATCTATGTTAATAGAAACTGGGGGAGTGGGTTCCTCTGGTTGTGCAGTGGGAATCAACTGGAGAAGGGCAAGGGAGAAGGGCAGCAGGGAACTTAGTAGAGTAGTGGAAACAACTTGCCTGATTGGGTGGTTACAGTGGTTCGAACATCTGTCAAAGTTCACTAATCTATGCACTTAAAAATCTGTGTGTTTTATTGTATGCAAATTGTATCTTAATAAAAAGATACGTCAGTTGGTTTTTTGTTTTTTCTTTTGTTTTTGTCTGTAATCTTCAGGTAGAGGTTATCTGTAGGAGCCTGAAAGCCTGATTTGGAGTCTGTTTCCTTCTGAAATGTCCTGAATAATCTTGGCCCTAGATTTCCAAAGATTTATCTATGGTGTTGATATTTGCAATAAAATTTTGGTAGGGAAAAAAGTGGAGAGAGAGATTGTTGTCTATGAATTGCCCAGAATTTAAAATAGTATTGATAGTTTAATTTTTGTGCTGCCTTTAATCCTTTTTTTAATTCAGAAAATTTACCTGTATCTTGATTATTTCTTTTTATTCTCTTCCTTTCTTCCTTCTTTTTTTTTTTGTATTGTGTATTGTGGGAGGGAAAAGGGATGTCTATGTGTCTATGTTTGGTATCACTTATACTAGTTGGAACTCCAAAGAGTTTGAAACAGCTTGCAAAGAATATAATAGTGATTTCTCAGTAAGAGATACTTAATTTAGTATTAACTAAGTGTTGTTTAGGATTTTATCTTCACAGTGTTGAGAGTTTCTGTTTTACTTGGCCAGTAATCTTAATTCAGAAAATTTTTAAACATAACTGGCAGTGCTGAGGCAGTTCAAAGGAAATACTTTCTCATCCTCCATTAACCATGCACTTGCTCCTAAAATTATCCAGGTATTTCAGCAGCTGCCCAGATAACTGGTACATATCCTGGGCACCCAACATAATTGTCATTTTTTTTATCAGTTTTAAATGCAAAACTGGCCCTTTCCCCAACAAAAAAAAAAAAACCCTGTGCTCTAGGCATGTTGCTGGGTAAATACACTGTGCTATTTCCCCAACAAAATTTCATGTTTCTTGTAGATTTGCATTGAGAGGCAGATTAGCTAGTGGAAAGGTTTAGAAAATTGTTTGTTTGTTTTTTTTTGGGGGGGGGAAGGGGGTTGTTGCTATTCAAAGTCCTAACCAAAGAACTTCTTAGTGCCCAGCTCTGCTCCTGTTGTCAGTGCCTTTTCCCTATTGATTACTAATTAGCACTCCCTAGAAATGTGCATCAAGATAAAAATTTGAACAGTGGGAATGTCCCCTTGGATAGGAATCTAGTTATGTAATAAAAACCCATGGTAGTCAGGACTTGCCCCATGATCTGCTTGTGCAGCTAGCTAGGAGTGAGTGGTTTCCGGTTTGGAAAGTAGAAGTCATGTCTAGCCACAAAGCTTAACCCAGGAGGGAGGTATTTGTGATTCCAGACACTGGCAAAGCAATTAAGAAAGGGGGCATACAGACAGTGGAATGGAACCATATGTGCTTTTAACAGTGATCTTTTTCAACAATGGAGGGGAGAACTGGCTATGTTAAACTTATTTTAGAGACTCAGTATTTCCATCTCTGCCATGGAGCCTTTTAAAGAAATTCACCAAGGTGATTTGGCCTATTTGTTGACTTTGGAAGATGGAATTCCTTTGTACTGTAATTCTTACTTTTTGATAGTTTAGGATTCAGAAAAGGCTGAGGAGAAAAGATTGGTGCTCTCATAGCACCAAGAGGCTACTTTGGTTCAATTCTGAATGCCACCACTTGCTATCTGTGTGAATCTTGGTTAAATTACCTCATCTTTCTATGCTTCAGTTTCCACATCTGCGATAAGGCTCTCTCTGGTTGTCAATCACATTCCGTAGCCATTGTACCTCCAGATGTTTGATGTTCCTGTTGGTAGGACTGCATCAGAATCTGTTGACACAGGAAAGGGCAGGATTAGTGTTGTTATATAATCCACCTATGTAAGAAGATACAAGTTTCTTCTTCTATTTATTTCATAAAACCAGCCATTATATTGCCACCTGGCTGTACCTTCTTTTTCAACCCTGATCATTTCCGGACACCAGAGCTATTTTGTATCCCCAAATTCCTGCCCAAGATAGATGTTCTGACCAAGACAACAACCATGTTAATAAAATATTCAATTTGGAGAAACAAACAAACAAACAGATGCTCTGACCCAGGCTTCCTCATCTGGCCAGATCCCTATTTTAGACACTCTTATACCTGCCTGCCTATGAAAGCTCACTTACTTTCCAGCCCATTCCCTTAGGTCACTGCTAGATGATGGGCCAGCTAGTCCAATAACAAATTGGAGCTCTGTTGGTGACCAGTATTGGTGAGAATGATAATCACTGCTTTTTAAGCTCCTAATTTGGCTCTGGCACAGTGCTGGGTACTTTATTTATATTATCTCATTTAATCCTCATACGATACAATGACCCACTAGTGAATAAAGAACGCTGAGGTTGGGACAGGTTACATAACTCGGCTAAGGTTGGCAGTGGGGGCGGGGAGTGACAAAACTGGAATTCAGGCTCAAGTAGTTAGACTTTAAACTTGTGATCTTTCATCTTCTCCCTCTGCTGCTCCCCCACTAACGGCTTGATGTGTAATATTTTTCTATCTTATTTTCATTTTAATAGCAATCTTCAACACTTTAAACCAAATGAGTGAATAACAGGGCCATTTCAGACCACCGAGGGCAAAATGGTTTTGGAAAAGGAATTCTCTGAGGCCCCATGGGCTCTCTCAGAAAACAGAGTTGTCTGCTTTTGATCTATGCCTGTCAGGACTGAGAGTCATTCACAGACGTCCGAAGCGACTCTTGAATGTTTCCGATTCAAAAATCAATGCGCACATTTCTGTCACTCACGTCAAGCCAAAATCAATAGTCCACCTGGGTAAAAGTGAACAGTTTTTAAAACAGAGTCCACGTTCCCATTACCTGGTCCCTGTCACTACCGAGAAACTGAAAATATAGCAATTGTGCATGTAAAATCCTATATTGGGTTTGTTTATAAATATGTGGAATTGTTACTTTTAGTGATATTACTGATTTAACGCGTTACATAATATCTCATCTGGAATTGGGTCCTGTGGAATTCAGTAACTTGTTTAAATTCTGATGGTTGTGAAGAATGCTCACTGACACCTTCTGACTCACTGGGTAACAAAAATACCCAGCGTACCTTAGAGGAATTTGAAATCGAGCAGAATTTAAAGAATTTCATTAACTTGTGGATTACTTTTCTTAACTAGGTAATAATTTAATCATAGATGCCCTGAAAATGCCTAAGAGTTAAACAGCAGGGCAATTACAGATTAAGTCAATAATTCAGGTGAATATTGTGTATTCTCTTTCTTTCTAACTCAGCTTTATAACAAGCAGTACCTGGTTTTTAATGAATGGATAATGCCTCCCTTGTCTTAGAACTTCTTTGATTATAGTTTTATTGCTTCTGTGGCTATCTTCTTTTATGGTCCAGGTAAAAGGCTTTCTTTCAGATAAAAGGAGAATTTAAAAAGTAACATGTCTGTAACCCGATTATGTAGATCTGTTTGTGTTTCTCCAAGTTGGACTTTGGGGAACAAACAAGCAGTTGCCACGGTCTGATTTTCTAGCTTTTTTTTTTTGTCATGTTAGCAAAATATCCTCTGGTCCTTCTCCCTCCTGCCTGTCGTCAATCGCTGGTCCCACTATGGCGTTCTGGAAGCCGTCCACTGAGTCCGTCCCGCCACCCCTCCTAGCTGGTATCTCCTCCAACTTTGGAGCCAGGCCACCTTGCGGTGTTACAATCCCACCTCCACCACTTATTAGCCTGGAATCCCTAGGAAAATTCCTTAATCGCTCTGAGACTCATCTTTCTCACTCGCCTAATAGGAAAATAAACCTGACTTGCAGGGTCGTTATGGATATCAAATAAAATAGCACAGTGTACGTACCCAGCGACAGGCCTAGAGCACAGTAAGCACCCCACAGTTATGAGTCCCTCCCGTCAGCCTGCTCTCACCGTAGAGCCCCTCTAAGTGTGTGTACTTTGGGGCACGAGGTCTTGGCATGCGGGGGTGACATGGGAGAGCGAAGCAGAGGGAGTTGGGCATTTGCACTCAGTTCAAGGTCTTTTAAACTGTGCTTTTGGCAAACAATTCTAAAACTTGGCAGGCAAAACAAACAGAACTAAGTAAACTCAGCTTTTGTAAGGCTTTTTATTTCAGCCACTGCCCGGGGGAGGCCCTGGCTGTTTCAGGGAAGGGCCTTCATCACTCCGAAGAGTCATTATCCCGCACAGTTATCTCCAGGCCCAGGTTGCTGGGGTAGCAGTGGCTCCAAAACAAAGAAATACTGAGAGATTCGTAAATTCTGAGTGACTAATTTGACTGATGTTAGCCAAGAGCTGGGTTTACATGTTATTGAATAGACCTTTTCCTTCATTAATTGGCTCTCCATCTTGTGAGTGTGGCTGGGCAAAAGGGGTCAGTCCCCTCAGGCCTGGGCCCTCCTTGGCTCTGCAATTTGTCTAGAAGCTTTCCTAAAACATCATTCTCCCCCAGCTTCCTGTTTAAGCCAAGAGGTTTTCAACAGCCTCTTTGTTAGTGCTCTTCCATAATAATTCTGTCTGGGCTTGCTCAGGAAACAGTCCAGGTCTACTGCTAGGACAGCATTTTCTAGTTTCAGCATGTAAAAGGCTCAGTACCTTATCCTTGATCTTTCAGAATCCTTCAGTCTTCAAAGAATATAAGGGAGAAGGTGAATTTATGGTCCAGGGGTCAAATCTGATACAAAGACAAGGGTTGATTTTTCCTTTTAATTGCATACACAGTGTTTAGACCCCCATATCTTTATCATGACATTTTTCATACAGTAAAGTTGAAAAAAATTTTGCAGTGAACCTTCGTACACCCACCCCCACGATTCCATCATTAACATTTTACTCTACTTGCCTTATCACATATCTGTCCATCTATCTATCCTTTTAACTCTCTATCAATCCTTATTTTTTATGCATTTCAAAGTAATTTACAGGTATCGGTATACTTCCTTCTAAATATTTCGGTATGCTAGAGTTCAATAAGAAACGCACGTGTCGTAAGTATACCTTTGCTGAGTTTTGACAAATGCATACACCTGTATAACCCAAGCCCCTATCAACAGAACATCAGCACCCTAGAAAATTCCCTCGTGCCCCAGCCTCTTCCCATCTGCAGAAGCAGCCACTCTTCTGGGTTTTTTTCCACCAGAGATTGGTTTTGTCTGTTCTAAAAAGTCACGTAAGTGGAATTCTCAGTATGTTCTTTTTTGTATAAGAATTTTACTCACTATAATGTTTTTGTGATTTATCCATGTCGTTGCATGCATCAGTAATTTGTTCCTTTGTCTGGCTGGGTAATACTCCATTCTATGACTGACTATACCACAATTTATCCCTCTCCTATGCTGAACACTGGCCTGTTTTCAGTTTTTTTGTTTTGTTTTGTTTTTGTTTTTTTGCTATTAGGAGAAAGCTGCTCAGAACAATACTGTACAAGTCTTTTTTCAGTTCCCTTGGGTAAATACCTAGGATTAGGATTCCTGGGTCATAGAATGGGTATATATTTAGTTTTATAATAAATTGCCAAACTTTTCCCAAAATGACTGTACCATTTACACTCCCACCAGCAATCCAGTAGTTCCAAATCCTGGCCAACATTTGATATTATCAATCTTAGCCATCTGCTGAGCGTATAGTGGTATCTCAGTGTGATTTTAATTTACATTCCCCGGTTACTAATGGTGCAAAGCACGTTTTCATTACATGGTGCTTTTACTGGAAATTCAATTTAACATCATTTGAAAAATCAAGAGATTTCATATAAGAATCCAGATATTTAGCCTTTCATGAAACATTGCCGGACCTAGCAAGGCTGGGCTCATATTCCCTCATGGGGACAATCAATAGATGCTGAATGGTGGTTGTCCCTTTAAGGCAATGACCCTTTGATTCCCCAGAGTCCCTTATCCTCTCCATAACTCCCCAATACTTAGGCCAGTTATCAGTCGCCGTACATCATCACATTTACAGTATTGTTTTTCTTCTTGTTAAGAGGAAAGTAAGCTCTTTCTCGAACCCATGTCATTATCAATTCTAGAAAAGTGAAAGATAATCAAGAGGGCCTTATTATTTCAAAAAAAAAAAAAAGTGGGAAGACCATATCCCTTTGTGTCAGTGAAAAAAATATTCCTACAATGTTTAATACGTAAATTAAATGGGTGGATTTTGAAAGATTACAATTTAAGGCACTATAATGAAACTGCCTGGCTTTACTCATTTTTATTATCTGCCTGGCCCCTTTAGGATTGTGAGTTTGCAACTCCTATAATAGAACACTTAAGTTGATAAATTATGTCTCAAGACTGCCCTAACTGGGGTTATTGAGTTATATAAAGAGATCTAATTTTATGTCCTTTTATTGAAAAACACACACACACACACACACACATACACTCCAACAATACTTCATTTAGAATACTTCATGTGTTATAAAACATTGAGACTAAAAAAATTTGTTTCACTTTCTCAAATTCTATAATTTTGTTTTTAATTCCAGGATTGTAAGTGGAAAATGTATATGGAGATGGATGGGGATGAAATTGCAATAACCTACATCAAAGATGTGACATTCAACACTAACCTACCTGATGCAGAGATTTTAAAGATGACAAAGGTAGGGTTCTATTTACGGCTTAAAAGCTTTTTTGAATTCATGGATATCAAACAAAGACATTAAAATACCCCAGCAGTGTGCTTTTGTGCTGTCGATGCTCACATCAGCTCAGCCTCAAGCTGGCTGTTGAAAGGCACATTTTATTTAGCAGATTGAGATCATAATAGTTTTTTGTTAAAATTCCACTTATGCTGTATGAACTAAAAAGTACTACAGAAAGTGTCATTTCATTTTTTTTTCTACATTTCTTGATGCTTATTCTGTCATTTACTAAAGGAAAGAGAATGCTAAAGATGAAAATATTTACCTTGAATTTTGAGTCATTTTAAACTTTGAAAACTTGTAAGGAGGAAGGCTTTCTTGATTGTATTCAATTTCTGGAAGGACTGCGATGAGGTTATTCATGAGGGCACGTGTTGAAGTCTTCATGGCTTGCTGGAGTTCATGCTTATGAATTCCCGGAGTGGCCAGAGAGAGCATGTTCCTTCTTTATGATCAATGGTAGAAGCAAGCCCATTAAAACACTGAAGAAAGACGTACAGAAATGCTTAGCTTCTCCTCAAAATGGAAAAAAAAAAAAAAATTAACTCCATTTCAGTCACACTGAAAAAATGCATCTGAGACTTCGATTGTAAAAGGTCAACAACTTCAGGTAAATAACCATGATGTCAATAGGACAGTCACCCTGAACTTCACATGAGCCATTAACTCTAATACACTATTAACTGTGTATTTGGTTTCAGTGAAGAAAATGGGGTTGGTAGCAAAGGAGAACCAGGGTACATAACACAAGCGGGGAAGTGAAAAGAGTCTTCAAAGCCACAGCATTAGACTTGCAAATGTGTTCCCTTCCCAGGCATAAAATTGCTAAACACCCAAGTTCTTTTAATTTACAAGTGTGTTCATCAAGTAGATTGATTTGATATTCATTGTTGGATTTCCCTGCGTAACCGAGTTATTTTAATGGTGTTATTTATTTATAAAGGTTATGATCCGGGTTGAACTTTCCCTTATTTTATTGGGACCTATTGTTTTGAAGTCTTGAAAACTGGACAGGTACTTCTTTGCTCCCTACTTGTTCCAATTCATTGCTTCAGTGTCATTTAAAAGCAAGATCCAAGCTATTGCCTGCTGACAGAAGGAAGTCGCTCACGGCAGAAATAACAGGGTGTGGTTGTAAAACTGAATACAGGTGTTTTTGCTATGATGCCATATATGCATTCCTGAGGACACATCTGCAAAAATCACACACCAACATTAACAGAGCTTATGGGGAAAATAGCATGAGGCCAGACCGTTCAAAATATGTAGAACTTTTTAACACCAACGGAAACAATAACCATCTTAATTAAACAAACAAACCCTGTTAAATCTTAGCTGCATTGGCTTTGTACCCAGCTCACAGCCAGTCAGCAGAAATGAAGGGAGGGATGGGTAGGGTGGATGGACAGTAGAGATTCATTTCTAATACAACTACTTTTCTTCAGACTTAAAATAGGATCCAAGGCGTAGGCTTCTTCATTAATCTTTTGTTTTAATATAGTGGGAAAGTGTCTCCATGGTTTCATTTGCATGCACAGCTTGGCCAGATAGTCCAATATATCGGAAAGCAGTGTGATTGTGGAAGCAACTGAACCAGCCACTGCTTGCATTCAGGGAAGGCACTTCTGGGTTTTATATTGCTAAAGGTTGCTCTTCAATGTGAGAAAGTTTTCTGCTGATATTTCAAACATTAGCATGAATTACTGACCTAATGATAGGATTGAGGGATACATCAGAAAAGACAAGACTATGGGAGACCAAGACTAGCTGTTTATAAGTATACGAAAGGATGTCTTATGAAAACCAAAATTCCAGACATTAGTGTGTTGTAAATACATGTGAACCAGCATGACCCTCCGTGATAATCTGAAACTATGCCTTATTTTCCAGTTGTGTATGGCAAAGCTGGCCTCAAAGGAGCATACCTTGTAGCAGGGCAGGCTGTATTATGGCACTACAACATCCTAACTTTTGTTTTTCAGCCCCCATTTGTAATGGAGAAGTGGATTCTAGGAATAATGGAAAATCAGACTGTAGAATGTACTGTCACATATGAGGTAAGCTTGGGACAGGGTGGGATGGAGGGGCCGATGGCTTTTCCCTCAGTTTCTTGATAGGGATTTATTTGCTCCCACAGAGTCCTTAAAATTTATTGGAAGAGGTGCTATTTAACCAATATGAATATAAGATGATCAATATAATGACTCTAACAAAGTGTTAGGAAGGAAAGAGAACAGGATACACTTACCTGGATAGAGATTGAGATGGTAATTCGTTCATGCATCAGTTAATGATTGAGCACCTTTGGCACGTGTCAGAGTGGAAATCCGTAACAGTGACCAAAACAGAGCTTTACTTTCTTGTTGCTTATAGAGTTTAGGGGTGAGGGGAGATCAGTGATTCTTCACGAAGACAGACACAACTTCTGCTACCACCTCAGAGAGGGTGGTCTACTATCAAAAACAGATTCCATAGATTTTATATATGGAAAATTACAAAAACTTTTTTAAAATGTTGTTAAAATTAAAATTCATATGTTTAGCAAATACCTCCTGACAGATACTGTTCTATAGTTAGGATAGACTAAATTTATACTCTTTTGAAGCTTATTTTCCAGTGTGTTTTTTAAGGGGCGGAAAATATATAATTAAAAGGTAACACATAATGTCAGAGAGTGATAAGTGATAACCAGAAAATAGTGAGACTTGAGCACGAGATTGTGTGACTAAGGAATTCTTCTGCTCTGAGAAGGAGGCAGCAAGAAACAGCAGAGGAAAGGCAAGTTCAAGTTCCTGAGGTACAGAGGAGGCTAGAGAGGTAGGAGGGACTGGATCATAGAGCCTCACAGCCAAGGAGAGGAGTTTGGATTTACCTATAAGCACAATGGGGAGCCACTGGGGTGTTTCAGGCAGCCTACTGCTTTAAATAATCTAATTTTGTTTTGAAAATCAGCAAGATCTTCATGGCTGATGGGACATGCAAGGTAGAGAAACCCTATGGGAATGGGGCAAAGGGGAACAGTTATAGTCTTGGCACCCATGCAGATATTAGAATGCATGTACCATCAATAGGATGTGCTTTTCATTCATTCAATTATTCATTCAAGAAACAATAAGGATTTACCCTGACCTAGGCACTGGAAGAGAAGCTTACACCTGGTGTATCTTATTAACCTTGTGTACATACCAAAAGATAGATAGCATTATCTTCATTTGGCAGCTACAGAAATTGTCTAGGAGGGATGAAGGAAGCCCCCGGGTTTGAGACATCAGTGACATTGCTGGCGGAGTTCCACCCAGGTCTTCTGACTGTCCTATCTGTTCTCTTCCCTGCAGTAAGACGTAGGAAGTCAGCCTCATCTTGGACTTCACGCACTGCTGCATTGTGATGGTCGTCTGAGCCACCAGAGTTTGGCTTTGCAGCATTAGAATTCTAAACCCTGGCCAGTTCACTTCTTCAGGGTGACCCAATGCTGGAAGCTGATAATATGACAGCGATCATTTATCCTCACCAGCAAGGGTGCATAGCTTCTCAGGGATGAGGCACCTGAGAAACAGCATTGTCAAAGTGTTGCTTGCAGGTTGTAAAACCTAAAAGAGATTGATTGGTCTTGAGGACCTTGGAATCTAGACTGTTCTAGCGTCTGTTGACCAGTCCCCACCACCCAGGAAAAGCCCTCTTTTTACTAACTCAGCCAAGTGTCATGTCTGCAGGCCTCAGTCCGTTCTGGAGATGCACCACGCCACATTCTTTTCTTCCTTTCCTCTCTCTCCCCTTCCTCCTCCTCCTCTTCTCCTCAGACTCCATGCTGATATGCCACTGGTGTCTGTAACTGTTACTTTAGGGCTTTTTAAACACATTTTCATCACCTTATTGAATCCTGAGAGGCTCTTTAATCTACTCTGATTTGTGACACCTGGTGATTAGGGAAGTTTCAGGACAAGGACGTGGTGTGTCTTTTTCAAATCCTTATTCTTAACTGTCTTGTCTCACTTTTGCATCTGTTGCCCTGCACACCCCACGAGGGTAATTAGTCCCACCCGGCTACCCACAGTCACCCAGACTGATGATGATCAGAGGCAGCCTTGGGCAAAAAATGGTGGTCAGATTTTTATTTATTAAGCAAAATGTCTGTTTTCAAGTACTGTAAACAGAAGAAATTGTTTTTCATTTTTTGTTAAATAAAGAGGTAAGCTGAGATTTGCCAAATATAATAAATTCCAGGAGAAGACAGCCACATTTTTAATGACTATAATCCACTAAAGAATAAAGTGCTATAATCTGCAATAAAGTGGTTAAACTTTTCCTTTTAATCAAATTATCATGTTTAGGCAAACTTTACGAATATTTCCCCTAACGCATTATGAGAGTGTTCTAAGGAGTTAAACTGAAGTTATATAATAACCCAATTTTTCTTTCCTTTCTACTTTATAAACGTGCGTATGTTTGGTCACGGGTTACTCTTTTTTTCTTGCAGAGCGATGTTAGAACTCCAAAAAGCACAAAACACGTCCATTCAATTCAGTGGAATAGTGCGAAACCTCAGGATGAAGTGAAGGCCGTCCAACTGGCCATTCAGACGTTATTCCCCAACCCAGAGGGCAACCCTGGAAGTAGGTCTGACTCAAGTAAGTTAGATGTGTGCTAGACTAGATTCCAAACACTTAAGTACCAAATTCTCAGACTGGGGACGAGTGCCAGTCTGTGAAGACATGTGGCTTTCTAATGTAATACCTCCTTCTATTTTTAGAATATTGGTTTTATAAACAGATTATATGGAGAGTAGTATTTATGGACTTATAAATATGAGCATATTATAAATTTCAATATTGGATAACTATGATAAAAGGTAAAGATTGATTTTTTGTTATTTTGGTAAATAAAAATATGTATATCTATTTATATAGATATATATTTAGTTTCCAAAATTGTAGATAACGATATGAATCTTCTTCAATGTCCAGCAAACATACCTATGAAGACACCGCTACCACTGGGGCAACTTCTTGAGTTCTGAACACCACGGATACATCAAAGCATAGGAATGACATGGAGAGGGAGGGATGCGGAGGGAAGGGGAAAATAAAGTTAAGAGAGGCTAGAGAAAGAGAAAACATGAAATGTGTATGATGGACAGTGGTAATAGTAATCACAGATGGTATAAAGAAACAATTGAGAAATAACATGGAGGAAGGTCAGCTGACTTGCTGGTAAATTGGTCATCGTTCGGTAGATTTGGGAGATTCTGACCTTCACCTTTGTAGGTCCAGAAACTCTAATATAACCTGGAATTAGGCTCTGTGGGACTGAACCAAGCTAACAAACACACGGGAGATGGATTCATAAACTCTCATGCAATCCACTTTTTACCATGAGAAGTACACCTGCCAAAAAGAACCAGAATTATGTGTTTTCTGATCAGTGCATTATTTTCCCGTTAAGAAAATATACCTGAGAAGCTATGTAAACAAAGTATCCTGATGGCTAATGTCACTGAGTTATGAGAGCCTAGCTTACATGTCCTCCACTATCAAATTCTTTGACAGCATGCTGGATCTGCCTTCCTCTGTCAACATAGTTAATTTGGTTACTTTCTTTCACAATTAATCACAAGAAGGTATTCTGACTACTATGATTGGGCTTGAGTTTTTACCAAGTTTTCCCTGCCACAAACATTTTCTAGATCTCTTATGGCATGCTGTCTCTACACATGATTAACCCATAGAGTAAGTGTTGACCCGCACTAGCTACTCTCTCAGGAGGCACTCTGTTTCTAAGTTCTTTTATTTGCTGATTCAACAATCTTGTGTTGCATGTCTACTATCATGTCTTTAAGGACTTCTTACAATAATAATTTTCCCCTCCCAAATAATTTACATTTATAAGGCGCATTTTACTTCTGTAGGGCTTTCATAGCCCTGGTCCCATTTGATCCGTATAGCACCTTTGATCCATATAACAACCCACCCTTGAAATCTGTGGGGGGTCTTCTCTCTCCATTTCTGCTGTATTTTTCTCTTTTACTTAAAGCTGGCATTGTGTTCCCAAATCCACAACACAAAATGCCTGCCAATTTCTTCCAAGTTTTACATAGTTCAAATCCCACTACCTCCTGAATCGCCAAAGAGATATGTTATCAGTCTCGATTCCAGATTCCCAGGGGTAGGACTTATTGGTGCTATTTTTTCCAAGCATTCTCCTCTGGACCACTTAACTGTATCAACAGGGGGAAGTAGTAGGGGGTGATGAGGACATACAGTGCAGGATACTATAATCATGTGCGTAGACAGAGGACACAGACATTCCCAAAGGAGGGCAATGGGTAGATGTCTAGTAGGTGTCCTCTACTTTTCATAAATCTAAATCTTTTAGGAAAAAGCAAATTGTTTCTCTGAGAGTGTACACAGGAATAATCAGTACCCTTCAATCTCCCAGTGGTATGGCTTTGGATAAACCTTTTCCTCTGATTATTAACTAGAGAGGTTGCAGGATAAAAGAAGGATTGACCTCCCTTTAACTTCCTCCAGTTTTAGCTAGTTTGCCTCCCTTCCTTCCTCCTTGTATTTCTTTTTCCCTTTTGATGTGAAAGCTCAGAAGACACCACCTGGATTAGTTAGAATATATTTTTCAGCTGCAAGTAACAGGAAATCCAATTTCAACTGGCTCCTTTCCAGTGGACCAAAATGTGGTCCCAGGACTAGCAGCCTCAGGATCAACAAGAACTGGTTAGAAATGCAAATTCTCAAGCCCACCCCAGACCTGCTGAATCAGAAACTGGGGGTAGAGACCACACTCTGCATTTTAATAAACCCTCCAGGTTACTCAAGCTCACTCTAAAGTTCTTAAACCATGGTTTTTAACTACAATAAAATTTATTATCTTCCATAACAAGAAGTCCAAAGGTAGGTGGGGCTCCAAGTGCAATAAGATAAGCCAGCTCAGCCGCGTTAAAAACAGGGAATGAACCTTTCCTTCTTTCCACTCTGCCATCCTCGGTATGTTGCCTTTTCCCTCATCCTAGCTCCTCTCATGTTCACATTAATCACATAAAGATAGGGCAACGCCCAGAGGAAATAAGAGGTCAATCCCTCCCTGTTCTCATGTTTAGGAGTGAGAAAGACTTGCCTAGAAACCCCCAGCAGACTACCCCTCCCGTTGCTTTTGCCAGAACTGAGCAACGTGTCTATTCCTAAATGTGACGTTGCTCTATCTGGCTTAGACGAATCAGTCTGTCACTAAAGCCAGAATATGGTCAGCTTCCCCTGGCTCACATGGCTCTATGGAGGGGGCTAGACACTGAACAAAATCAGGGCTCTGTTGGAAGCTAAAATTCAGAAGTCAAGGTGTAGGAAAGAAGACATCGTGGTTGGATGAGGGCTGTGAGGACTGTCTGGACGCAACAGGTCACCTGTATCTAAATGAGTCATTTACCTCAGAGGCGTGGGTACCCTGTATAGAGCAGTGAGAGAGGCTACTTGCTGGCAGAGAGAAGTAAGCATGCTCTGTCCTCTCCAGAGGCTCTATCTGGTAAGCACGACCAGAGATGCTCAGAGAGGACCGCCAGGGACCTCAGCTACGTGGGCAACATACTTCAGACCCTGAGAAAGACAAAAGTTCTGGGTGTGAGGAATTTGTTTATTCTCTGCAATATAGCTTACTAAATGGTTCTTGTTAATTGACCATTTTAGTTTAACTTCTTGTTTGCCATGAAACTTCATTTTTCATGAAAAAAATTTTTTTCTTATTCCTGAAACTCAGGAATCTTCTCTGGAGATATGAACTTTCTTCCAAGCAATCTCTAGCTGTCTCAACTGTTTTAACTCGATTTCTTTTATCTACATTTAGGGCTCTTGAGGATTTAAAAGTGCTGAATGGCAAAAAGCCTTTTGTTTAGTAAACATGCCCCTGCCACCCAAACATACTTAAACAGCAAATTCTAGAAGTGACAACACGGCTAAGTGGGAAGAATATGGGATTTAGATGCAGAAGGACCTGGAACTATTAGCTGAGTGACCTTGGGCCAGTTTCCTGACTGCCCAAGCCTCAATTTCCTTCTTTTTTAGAATAAGATTATTAGTATTTACCTAAGAAAAATAAATGAGATAATGTAAGTAAAGCATATGGAACAATGTCAAACATTTAGCATATGCTCAATAAGTGTAAATGCCCTCATTTTTTAAAAAGTATTTATAAATAATACAGTAAATGTCCTTATACCTAGCCTGGAATTTCTATGAATGGTAAAGCTTAGAGCACCCCAAACAGGCTTGAATTATCCATAGTCAGGCTTATGAATTAGGCATGCAGCTTTGCTGTGGATTAAAAGACGCTCATTTCCATTTCTTCTGCAGGTGCTGATTGCCAGTGGTTAGACACTCTGAGGATGCGGCAGATTGCATCCAACACTTCTTTACAGCGTTCCCAGAGCAATCCGATTCTGGGGTCACAGTTCTTCCCGTACTTCCATGACCAGGATTCCTACGCTGCTGCTGTGAGGCGGACCCAGGTGCCCATTAAGTATCAGCAGATTACGCCTGTAAACCAATCTAGAAGTTCCTCTCCTACTCAGTATGGACTGACCAAAAACTTCTCTTCTCTACATCTCAACTCCAGAGACAGTGGCTTTTCCAGTCTTACTACTGACAATTTTTCAGAGAGGGCTCGATACTCGGGTAGAAGTAGGAATAAATATGATCGTGGTAGTGTGTCGCACAGTTCTTCTCCTAGAGGACGGTACAGTGGAAAGAGTCAGCATTCCACTTCTTCCAGAGAGAGATATTCTGGAAAATTCTGCAGAGTTAATCAGTCAGCACTCAATACTCATCAGTCACCTGATTTCAAACGAAGTCCAAATGACTGCCATCAACCCAAGACCATACCAGGGATGCCTTTGCACCCTGAGACCGACTCAGGAGCCAGCGAAGAGAACAAAGTCAGTGAAGGGGGTTGGACAAAAGTGGAATACCGGAAGAAGCCCCACAGGCCCTCTCCTGCCAAGACTAATAGAGAAAGAGCCAGAGGAAGCTACCGTGGAAGGAGAACATTTTGATGAATTGAACTAGATGAGGTTTCTTAAGCAGGCCTTTTTTTTTTTTTTTAATGTAATGAATTTTCATAATATGGTGCCTCTGGATAATTAATGAAAAGATGAGATTTCTATTTTCAGATCTGCAAAATACCTTCTAATTGAGACTACGCCAAACCAGGGCTAAAATTATGGATGTTGGTTGACCAATGGTAGTAACTAGACTTAATCGAAACTATACATATTTTCCTCCCTGAATTAATGTTTTTAGAGGAGGGGCTATGCCATCTTATTACCCTACCCACTGCCAGTCTGGTTAGCAGGGCCTGGACTAAGGCGAGGTTAAGTTAGGGTACTCGGCTGAGGTACAGAATTTAAGGGGGCACTCAAAAGCTCAGTAATCAAAGTAAATAATATTCTAATGCAATATTTAAATCAATGAAAATTAAAGCAAAAAAATCTGTGATAAATCAAAATCCTACCTAAAGACAGGATCAATATTATTGATTTTTATTTTTGCCTAAGGCTCCAATACAGCTTGGCAAGGCACTACTACTGATCCCATCTTTATTTAAAATTCTGATATTTTGTTCATCATTAATTTTTTGCATTAATTTTTGTTAAATATTACATTAAGATATTATTTATCTTGATTACTAAGGCATTTTTTGTTTTGATGCCCCCTTAAATTTTGTGCCCAAGGCAAGCGACTCATTTGCCTTACCCTAATTTTGACACAGTTGGTTAGTATTTATTTTAGTAACATATTTAAGTTTTTAACATGCTCGGAGCTGAACGGATTTGGGTTGTCATTTTTAGACAATAAAAACATTGTTGAAGTTAATGTTGATTATGATACACATGTCATTCTTTAAGACTTATCAGAAACCATCAGAAACCTAGATTTGTGGTTTATTTCTTTTCCTAAACTCCCTGCTTTTGAATATTGTTTCTACATTTTACCAAAGGAAGAACACAGAGGGAAAAACGACAATCCATAAAGACATCTTGTGATGTCAGAAATCTAAAATCTATAAGAAAAGAGACACGGAGCAGGATAATAATGTCACAAGCTAAAAGCCAGAGAAATTTATAATTACCAGCATCCTTGTTCCAGCAAGACGGTAAATACTATCCTTGCAGCAAGAAAACTCTAAGCAGCTGGGGGTAAAAAGGTAAAGGATGTGGGTGGGAGAGGAAATCGTCTACAGTTTGGATAGGAATTGTGGGATTCATCTTGTAAAATTCTTCATATTTTACAAATCAAAAAGAGGTGACAAATTTATTTTATGTCAAATAAATAAACGTTGCTTTCAATATATTCTGAGATTCTGTTTAACCCTCACTCAGTCTGAATATCAAGTGTCCTTTGCCCTGTATAGGATTCTCCGTGCTCTGAAGAAATCCAAATGACACACTGGTGATTCTGTTCTCTTTTAATAGAAACCAGTCATTAAGTACATATGTATATTTGCAGAGTGGCTGCCCTATTCTAATATAGTGCTTGGGCCTGGTGGGGGAAAACCGTATTTGGGTAGCATTAAAGTCAAGGTTATATGAAATGACCTTTATTTACGAGGGAAGATGTGACCTAAACGTTTGATTCAACAACTTAATTTTATGTCATTGTTTGCCATCTGCATTTACAAGCAAAAGCAATGGGAAATGGTGAAATCAGGTGGTGAGATACTCTTTTTCCATGATGGATAACTTCTCTAAGGTTTTAAGCTCCACCGTGATCCTTTCTCACTAAGCTTTTATCAGCCATAGTCTGTTTTCAATTATTTTTTTCCCTTGTCCTTTGTTCATGTTTAAATTTAAAGAAAAGTAGACTAATACAAAGTATGCTATCTTAATGACATGCTGCTTTCAAATAAAATATTTTCTTCCGTTAGAATTTTTGGAGAAGTAGCTGAAGACAGGGTCTTAACTGGGTCACTCTGAAAGGAACATAAAGTATGGCTTTAATAATTAAACAAAATGTGCATTCTAGGGAATTATTGAAGACTCTGGTTTAAAAGGTGCAATGTAAACAATAGCGTGTTTCATGCTGCTTTTCTCTTCTTGCTTTCTTAGGTCATGGGTTAGAGAATCCAAGCTGGTAGGAAAATGACGTAATGACCTCAGCCCTATTTAAAGTAGTAGGTGATCACAAAGAGGTTATTCCAACACTCCACAAAACTGGACACTTTGTAATGTCTCACGGGAAAACACATTGCAGCATCAGTGCTCTCAGTCAAAACCAAAATAAGAACATCTAGAGTGTGCTTCTTGGTTGTAAAAAATTAAGAGTCGGATGTTATTTCTTTTATTTTCCTAATGATTATTATTCATCAAAAGTTCCTTGCCAGGTTGAAAGATGAATGTAAGCCAAGAATAAGTCAACAATTAAAAAAAAAAAAGAAAGCAACAATTCGCAAGATTTTTTTCCCATCGAACTAAATCAGTTGCCAACAAGAGAAACTATATAATTTGCAGGAGGCTGAGGTTAATTATCCCTCCACCAAAAAAAGGATATTTTAAGAAAAAAAAAAATTATAGTCAAAACAAATTAAGAAAGTATATCTTGAGTGTGAGTGTCTCTAAATGTGAGGATTTGGTGGCCCCCATGTATGCTTCTGATCAAGTCCAGAACTACTAAATCTATCCTGGTTCGTACCATAGAGATAGTCACTGTTCCAGGCACAGCCCAGACAAAGCAGGATGTCTTGCATTTGGCACAAAGTCATTAGATTGGCAATTCTATAGAACTCACCTAAATAATCATGTAATTCCGAATATGTAAAAGAGAACTGGAGACTATCAAGAATACTTTAGAAATTAATATAAACTGGCAACTGTTTTCCACCAGTTCACGCTCATAGTTCATAAAAATAATAAAAATTAAACTGCAACATTTAAAACTTCGTAGTAAAATTTAGAACAGGAAAATCTGACTTGGGAGAGTCAGTTAAAGAAACAATGGCTACAAAAGGGAACTCACAGTGGCATAAGCGATAATTAATATTTGGTATGAACGAGAGAACATTTGATATATAAAATCTTCATTGTAAAATTTAAATTGAAAAGAACTGGTCTCATGGGAAGAAAATCAGTACAGTAAAAAATTTAATATGAAAATGGGAAACAATTTTATTATGTTGGGTAGAAAATCAGGAAATTATATTGACATAATGACATTCATTCCATGAAATTTTTTTCTGGGCAAAAACATTTCTCAATAGTTATATAGTTTTGATCAAAATATTTTATCCATCGATATAGTGTCAAAATGTCCTGGGGTGAAAACAGCAAGATCAGAATATCTAGTAGTTCAAAATGGCAAGGTCAAAACATCTTGACCGCAGCTCAGGGTATTCTGACTTAACTGCGACTGTTTCAGTTCAGAAGCACCAAATATTTTATAAGCCTCGTAAGTACCTTCTGTATAATTTACCATTTCACCTCAACAAGTTGGTGCAGGTAAGTTTTGGGCTTATCACTAAGAGCAGATTCTAAGTGTTCCAAGGCCCCCAGGGAAAGGCCAATCTGTTTTTCCCATGAAACAGCCCCTTGCATCATAGCAAACTCATTTTCCATTTTGAATTTCTACACCTAGTATAGCACCACAGATGCAGGCTCTCGATAAACACTCATCACTGGAATAAAAAAGAAAAGAAATAGTATGTATGTTCAGACATTCACAAATAAACTTTGTGTGTGTGTGTATTTATAGAATCTCACTATAAGGCTTTCCTTTCCAGAGTTCTAAAGTTCTGTTTTTTAATGAACATGTTGTGGAGGAAAAATAATATTACCTCTACCCTTCCAGATTTTTGGCCAAGACACACACACTCCCCATAATAAAACACAGCTTAACAGGAAAAAAACAAGTTTGATATCATGTGTACCTTCTGCATATATGGGAGATAACCAGGAAAACTGGGTAATACCCTGAAATGGCCCAAGCCATCACCTTAAATACCATCTCCAAATAAAGACAAAAGAAGATATTGGAGAGTGAGGGAGTGAGGGAGTCACTTACGGCAGATGACCAGGAAAAGCACAATAAACAAGAGTAAGGTTGTTAATGTAGATTTAAGTCATCGCCTTCTTTATCAATGAGAGTTTCTAGAGATGGGGTCATCTGTCTCTTTCTGGTACAGAGAGGGAGATACCTTTACAAACGGAGATTACCCTTATACATGTAAATGTCTCTTACAAAAGGATGACTTTTACTCACTTTCAGAGCTTCTCTTGGGTCTTCAGTTTCTTAAAAATAATCAGCCTAAAATCATCCTTATGCCAAAGAGGCATATTTTGGGGTGACAAATTCTGCTTGCCTTCATATATCAGTTCTTAATCCTAGTGCCCTCTACAGTTCTGCTGTGACTACTTCCAAGAGTACCTAAAGCTTTACTGAAAGCCTGACCTGGTACTTTTCCTTTCGCATACACAGAGCACCAGGCACACCCCTGATGCCAGATGATGCCCGTCTGGCTGTGACTGGGGAAGGCTTAGCGTTGGTGCGGGGACAATTCAAGATTCGTCAGTTGGTTATGGCCGATTATCAAGATGTCCAAACTGGCTCCTTTGCTATGTGTAAGCAATTTAATGTTGTGCCTAATTTTAATCTGCAGTGTACTGTATGTCTGCATCTGCTGTGTTAAAGCATTCATTAACATTGAAAGGGGGAGTTGATGGTATTGATCATTCTTATTAAAACCAAAAACAATCATGTGGCATTCTCTTTAACCACTGAAGTCATAGCCAAAGTTTATGTACTTAAAACACTGGCAAAAAGAGAAAATGCAATATTAAAGCAGGGATAGTAAAGTTGCATCTGTTACAACATTTACGGTTTAACACCACTCACCCCATGCCCAGCTTCCCAGATTATGATTTTCTTGAAAATAAGAAACTTTTTTTTTCCTGAAATTTCTATCACCTGGCACAGTGCCTAGCACGAAGAGGTTCTCAATAAGTTTTCTGATGAGTGAATAAATTAAGGAATGAATGTAGTGAAACAACCAGTAAGAATATAAATATTCTGTAAGAACAACTATATTTTTTAATAGACATTGTAACAGCTATGTGTTGGTATGTAACAAAACTTAATGGCTTAACATAAGCATTGACATTTGTTATCTTACACAATTTCAGTGGTTCAGGAATTCAGGGATGGCTTAGCTGGCTGATCCTGGCTCGGGTTTCTGATGAAGTATCAGTCAAGGTGTTCACTGGAGCTACCCCCATCTAAAGGCTTGACCGGCCCTGGAGGGCCTGCTTCCAAGACAGTTCTGTCACATGGTGCTGGTTGTTAGCAGTTCTTCCTCATGTGGATCTTTCCACATGCTTAAGTATCCTCAGGACATGGTGACCGGATTCCCCCAGAGTGATCCAAGAGGGTAAGGTGAAAGCCACAATATCTTTTATGACCTAGCCTCAGAAGTCACTTGCAGTCACATCTGTAATATCCTACTGTCTAAACAGGTCAGCCCTATTCAGTATGGGAGTGTGAATACCAGGAGGCTGGAATCACAGGGGGAGTGGGGGGTGGTCATCTTGTAGGCCGGCCACCATGGACACCATTAAGATCTCTGCATCCTCCAATTGTAATTTGATGTCTTCTTCCCTGAGCTTTGCATTTTCTTCTTGTTTTACATTTTACCACAATCTAAATTTTAAACTTGAGCATACTTCAGTTGAGTGTTTGAGCCAGAAGGCATCTTAAAGACCACCTCCAGAAGTTCAGTGTCCTCATTTTACAGCTCAAGAAACCAAAGTCTATAAGGGTGAAATACCTACCCAGTCACTCAGCCAGATACAGGCAAAGGCAGAGCCCAAGGCCACCCAGCCAGGGCTCTTCCTTCCTCTGTTCTCATGGAAGGCCATGCTTTGCTAAACGTTTAATCGCATGTGAAACCGGTGTTCCTGAGGTCCAGCAGCTGTAAGTTAGCACTTATTTTGTTTTGGTACAGTTGAGCCTTCTTGGATCTCCATGGAGACTGGGAGAGTCTTTGTGGATTAATAAGTGTGACTAAATGCTTCTAAAAACAAAAAATTAAGGCAATTACATTTCCTTTTTCTTTTATCATGCCTGTGTCGGTTTCCTCTGGGTTTTGTGGTGCTTTAGAAAGAGAATTTGTTTTATGGAGTAAGTATTTCTAACAAAGTTGTCTGTAAAGTACATTTGAATGCTCAATTCAGGCAAGCAAACATTCGCTGAGCTCCTACCGTGTGTTAGGCACTGGCCCTGCATTCCCTCTGATTTCCATTGTTAAGTCAGAACCAAGTCTCAGAGGTAGGGAGAATTATTTCCCTTTAGACTAAATCAGAAACTTGGAAAGAAAGAGGTTGAAACATAAGATGGAGAAAGGAAAATCATTTATTTCACGGGACAGAAATAATTCTCTCTCCACTCCTTTGCAAATTCTTTGGTTCCTTCTGCACACCACCTGCTCCCTTAATTTCCCCTAACTGTATGCATTTCATTCTTGTCTGGTGGCTCTGAATTTGAAGTTCTCAGGACTTAGCTTACCCAATTATTTTTTGTCTTTCTCTAAAAAATGTGCAAAAACCACTAGTTCCTGCATTTGATATAATATACTCAGCAATGATCTTTCCTTAAATTTGCATCATTATAGCAAATCACTACCTTAATTTATCAAAGAATCAAAATGAGTTTACTGGAAATGAGACAGCCAATGCAAATGGTCAATTTCCAGAAATCTCATACTTCTTATCAACACAAATGAACTTCCAAGGAGACTCAAAAGAAAAATTACAACACCTGCTTATTTTACTGAAGCTTCACTGTAAGAAACAGTCCCATTCTAACTAGTTCAAAACAGTTAAATTTATTGTATTATAATATAAAATATATCATGGGAAAAATAATTATGATTACAGTTAATATTTATTCAGTGATCACTACATGCCAAGCCCGGTTCAAAGGCCTTCCCTCACTTAAATCTTCACAATCAGAGAAAAAAATGGCGTAGATGATAGAGGCTCTGTCCATCCCTCTGGAGACCAAATCAAAGTTGTGACGGAAACAAGGAGCAGCAGCAAGGAAAAATCGCCTAGGATCTAGATGAACAAGCCATACACTACGGAGAAATCCAAGAAAGCACCCTCCAATGGCAGAAGGTAGGACAGGGAGAGGACGCAGGCCTGCCTGGTCCCGAGCAGCTGAGTGAGACAGAGGCTGTGGCAGCAGCAGCAGCAGACGCCTCTTAAAGGAGCTGCATCCACGAGTGAATTTTCGCGGTGACGGACCTGCTTGCTGTGAGCACCAGTGCCCATTCGGCTGCATGCAGGGGGCACCAGGGACTTACAGGAAAACATTTTCGGAGGGCCGAAGCGAGACT
>NW_011888783.1:16696556-16699277 GCF_000151845.1 Pteropus vampyrus | reverse complement strand
CATGTGAAACCGGTGTTCCTGAGGTCCAGCAGCTGTAAGTTAGCACTTATTTTGTTTTGGTACAGTTGAGCCTTCTTGGATCTCCATGGAGACTGGGAGAGTCTTTGTGGATTAATAAGTGTGACTAAATGCTTCTAAAAACAAAAAATTAAGGCAATTACATTTCCTTTTTCTTTTATCATGCCTGTGTCGGTTTCCTCTGGGTTTTGTGGTGCTTTAGAAAGAGAATTTGTTTTATGGAGTAAGTATTTCTAACAAAGTTGTCTGTAAAGTACATTTTAATGCTCAATTCAGGCAAGCAAACATTCACTGAGCTCCTACCGTGTGTTAGGCACTGGCCCTGCATTCCCTCTGACTTCCATTGTTAAGTCAGAACCAAGTCTCAGAGGTAGGGAGAATTATTTCCCTTTAGACTAAATCAGAAACTTGGAAAGAAAGAGGTTGAAACATAAAATGGAGAAAGGAAAATCATTTATTTCACGGGACAGAAATAATTCTCTCTCCACTCCTTTGCAAATTCTTTGGTTCCTTCTGCACACCACCTGCTCCCTTAATTTCCCCTAACTGTATGCATTTCATTCTTGTCTGGTGGCTCTGAATTTGAAGTTCTCAGGACTTAGCTTACCCAATTATTTTTTGTCTTTCTCTAAAAAATGTGCAAAAACCACTAGTTCCTGCATTTGATATAATATACTCAGCAATGATCTTTCCTTAAATTTGCATCATTATAGCAAATCACTACCTTAATTTATCAAAGAATCAAAATGAGTTTACTGGAAATGAGACAGCCAATGCAAATGGTCAATTTCCAGAAATCTCATACTTCTTATCAACACAAATGAACTTCCAAGGAGACTCAAAAGAAAAATTACAACACCTGCTTATTTTACTGAAGCTTCACTGTAAGAAACAGTCCCATTCTAACTAGTTCAAAACAGTTAAATTTATTGTATTATAATATAAAATATATCATGGGAAAAATAATTATGATTACAGTTAATATTTATTCAGTGATCACTACATGCCAAGCCCGGTTCAAAGGCCTTCCCTCACTTAAATCTTCACAATCAGAGAAAAAAATGGCGTAGATGATAGAGGCTCTGTCCATCCCTCTGGAGACCAAATCAAAGTTGTGACGGAAACAAGGAGCAGCAGCAAGGAAAAATCGCCTAGGATCTAGATGAACAAGCCATACACTACGGAGAAATCCAAGAAAGCACCCTCCAATGGCAGAAGGTAGGACAGGGAGAGGACGCAGGCCTGCCTGGTCCCGAGCAGCTGAGTGAGACAGAGGCTGTGGCAGCAGCAGCAGCAGACGCCTCTTAAAGGAGCTGCATCCACGAGTGAATTTTCGCGGTGACGGACCTGCTTGCTGTGAGCACCAGTGCCCATTCGGCTGCATGCAGGGGGCACCAGGGACTTACAGGAAAACATTTTCGGAGGGCCGAAGCGAGACTTGCTTGGTACAGAAGTGCCTGCGGTATCCATTGTTCCCTGCTGAGCCCTCCCCGCTACCAGTGCGCAGGACACCGCGCTGCCATAGCTGTGACGTCATCAAACTGAATAACAGAGGTCGCTCCACCCAGAAGATTCCCTGAAACCCCACTTCCCCCAACTTATGGCCCCACCCAAGCCACATCCAGGTATATCCTCAGCTAGTCAAGTGCTCCTTGCTGAGACACTGGTGGAGGCAGCTGACCTCGGTTTCTGGTGTGGCCTTTTGAGGCAACTATAAGCACAGCATCTGTGTATTGCTTGCTGAATCTTAACAGGTGGCCCTCAAGGGTTAGAAGCTTGGGCTAAATTAGGCCTGCAGCTGAATCCCTCTCAGGACTGTGTCACTGGACACCTACTTCGCAAATCCACACTAATAAGACTAGAAGATTTAGGAGTTCTGCTTCGTACATAGAAATAGACATGGAAAGGCAGCCAAAATGGGAAGACAAAGAAGCAGAAACCATATGACAGAAGAGAACAGAGATCCAGATATAATGGAGTCAAGTAGTCTAACAGGTGCAGAGTTCAAAACACTGGTTATAAAGATGCTCAATGAACTTTTGGGAAGTGTAGATAAATTCAGAGAGAATTTCAACAAAGAGATAAAAAACATAAAAATGGAAGTAGAAATTATAAAAGGGAACCAGTCTGAAATGAAGAACACATTATCTGAGATGAGAAGCATATTAAATGGAATAAACAAAGGAATAAACAAAGTGAATAAAGAGGATCACATGCCCTATCTAGAGGACAGGAAAGCCAATCAGGATACTCAATCAGAATGGCAAGAAAAAAGATGCCAAGACTATAAAAATAATTTAAGGAGGATATAGGACACTATTAAGGTTTTAAATATTCGTCGATGTAACAGAAGAAAATCAAAATGTTGAACAGCTGTTTGAAGAAATAATGATGGAAAACTTCCCTAACCTGGTGAAGGAAATGGGCATAAAACCCCAGGAAGCTCAGAGAATTCCAAAAATAGGGGATCAAAAGAGGCCCACACCAAGACACATCATAATTAAAATACCAAAGTTTAAATACAAAGAAAGAATATTAAAAGCAGCAAGAGAAAAAAAAAATTACATATAAGGGAACACCCATACGACTGGCTGCTGATTCTCAAAAGAAACTATGCAGGACAGAAGGGCTTGGCAAAAAATATTCAACAGGATGAAGACCCAGGATATACAATGAATAATTTATCCAGCAAAGCTATCATTT
>NW_011888783.1:16680042-16695211 GCF_000151845.1 Pteropus vampyrus | reverse complement strand
CTTGGCCCAGCTCATATTTTGAGATAGATCAGCAAAGTCACAGGTTGCCCAGCAGACCCTAAGTTGGGTAGGTGCCTTTCCTGGTCCTGTGGCCTATGAAAGGAAGAGAGTGAGGGTGGCATATGATAGAAAGCATGGCCATTGAGGATACAAGGTCTGGTTGCTACAATCGTTTCTCTTAGAACAGAGTATAGGCATAATTTTCCAGCGCATTTTTACCCTCTAATATCTCATCTACACATTTGCTAGAAGTGGGTAATTGAACAAATTTGGTGAATTTAATAAGTATGTTCACATGGTATTTATAAGAATGGTACAAAAAAATTTCTGCTTTTTTTAAAAGATGAAATTGTGAGTAGCAAACTTACACTCCTCCTGTGTTTCTTCTTTACTATCACACTCATAACAATTCTGACATCACATGTGTGTGTTTCCCCCCACACCAAACAATTCTGTGACAACAGCTTGGCGTCCTACGATTTAACTCAATTCTGACACTATCTACCTGGAAAAAAGCATCAGATCCCACTGGTTAAGGGCTAAGTCCCACGAGACTGACACACTTCAAATGTCAATCACAAGCTCAGGTTGCCACCTGTGCTTCTGACCAAATTGAAGTTTTCCATGACCAGTTTCTCAGGTTCAATTAATTTGCTAGAGCACCTCACAGAACTCAGGAAACAGTATACTTACTATTTCCCAGTTTATTACAAAATGATGTGATAAAGAATACAAATGAACATCCAGGTGCAAGAGATGCACTGGACAAGACATGTGCAGAGCTTCCATGCCTGTTCCAGGCACTTCCAAGTGTTCACCAGCCCAGAACTTCTCCAAACCACATACTATTGGGATTTTATGGAGGCTTCATCACAGGCATGATTGATTATTTAGTAAATCCATTTCCAGCCCCTCTCCCCTTTATGGAGAATGGGGTTGGGGGTGGAGGGTAGGACTAAAAGTCCCGAGCTTCTAATCATGGCTTCGTCTTTCTTGTGACCAGCCCTCATCCAGGAGTCCACCAAGAGTCACCTCATTAGAACAAAAGACATTCCTATCACCCGGGAATTTCCAAGAGATTTAGCTTGGTCTCAGGAACAAGAGTCAAAGTTTGAACATTAGAATGAAAGATACTCTTAGGTGCTCTTACCACTTAGGAAATTATGAGAGGTTTAGAAGCTCTGTACCAAGAATGGGGGTCAACGACAAATATATATATTTTTTCCTATTATTTCACAGATTGGATAACTATATACCAAAGTGTAGTCGATTTAAACTAATATTAAATTGAGCACCTACTATGAGTAACATCAAGGACAAACTTCTTAAGAGTAAGAATAGTTTGTAGAATTTGAGAGCTAGGAAGGTCTTAGGGATCACTTAGTATTCCTAAGTGTTCTTCAAACTGGATTCAGATGTATATGAAAGGTCACACATTTTAAAGAAGATTATTTAGTTTCGTGCTTGTATTCCAATACTAGTCTTAAAAAATGTAGGTATATTTTTGGATAATGTATATGGGTACTTCAAAACTACTGCCATGCAGTTTCGGTGTGTGAATCTGTGTTGTTTTTTTTTGTTTTTTTTGTTTTTTTTTTGATGTTTAAATATCATCAACATGCATTTTGGTGGGCTAATGATAAAAGAGGAAAACTTAATAATATGCATCTGGGGAGACTTGTGAGGATTCAGAACAAGTCTCCCCGAAGTATACCACCCTGGCATGTGGATTATTTTGAGCTAAAGACAATTCAGGCCCAAAAAGCTCAGGAAGAGCTTTTTACCTCTCCGTTAACTGCCTAAAAGAATTTAGATAGAGGGCCTATTCCTGGAAAAAGAGCTATCAGCAGAGTGATACAATGACTATGAGCTATGAGGTAGGGGGAACTTGGCAGGGCTTGCAGACCTAACTCCTCTTTGTCTCATTGTCTCTGAATGGCCCAGCAAATATTTGTTTGCCAAATACATGTTTTTCCGTCTATGAATTGCCTTCTTCCTTGTTGAAGTCCCAGACTTCTATCCATTTTCCTTGGTTCAGAGTGGCATATAAGCCTGAATTGCCTGACTGCCTGTGGGCCCCCATATTCTTATGGAGCCCCTATATGTATGAAAATTAATTTGGATTTTCTGCTGTTAATCTGGCTCGTATCAATTTCATTCTTAGACTAACTAGTCAGAAGAACCTAGAAGGGTAGAAGAGAAATTTCTCCTCCCCAGTGGTTGGTATAGGTGACAGGACCCACTTTAGTGGCTGCCCTCCCACCCCAACTCCTGTCCAAGGCTGCAGTTGAGAGATCCCTGGATTTCTAACCACGTCTCCCTCCTGGATCTCTGTCTGCAGGTCCAATGGAAGCAAAAGTGGTGAGAGTCCTCTTTTTCTCTTTCTAAATTTAGATTAGCAGGAGAAAATATTTGTAAGACTATTTCCTTTTCTCCTGTTAATCTGTCTCGAGTCAATTTAATTCTGACAAGAGCTGGAAAAACTTGGAAGATTAAAATTTTTTTCCTCCCCAACAACATGTACTACATTTATGCCAAAACTCACTCCATGCAGTGGTTTGGTTTCCCAGTAGTTTGAACAGAAAAAAATGATGAGAGAATTGAATGAGCGAAGGCACTATATTCACTATAGGAACAAAAACTTTACGTCAAAAAACATCATTCTTTATATCCAATTGTCTTCTTAAGTTTGATTTTTTTTAATATTTAGTTTATAAATGTGTTCGAGTTGTATAATTGAATGACAACTATAGGGTAAGAGGGTTATGCTTTTTAGGTGGTGGTGCTTATTTTTAAGTAACATTATAACCAAAATAATTTAGTAATACTGGTAGAATTTAATGATTTTTTTTCCTTTAAAGGGATACTGTACTTTACTCAAGTTTGAGGTACACTCAAGCTAGGTCAACCCTAACTAGTTTTCAGATGGTAGGCCTAACGCCCTGAAATATAAAAAACCTGTGAGTTACTTAAGACAGGAACTGTGGCTTATTCATCCTGAGTTCCTGGAACCTAAATCCTCAGTTAAATGTTATTGAACTCAAGTGCCCAAGACCACAGCAAGATAGTGACAAAGCCAGGACTAGCTTTTTATAACCATCTTATGTCCTGGATATAATGTATACGCTAGACAGTTGCAGAACAAATATATCTTTTAGATAGATTTTATATTTAATAAATAACTTTTTAACAAAATTTGAGATACCTTCCATATAATAGAGTGACTGGCAATGGGATTGAGGAATAGCTGTCTTCTGAGAAATTCTCTTTGCCTGCCTGGATCACCTGTGACTTTCTGCCTTTTTTTAATTGAAATATATTTGACGTGTAACATTGCAAATTTCAGGTGTACATGTTGGTTTGATACATTTATATAATTAATACAATTGCAATTGTAGTAATTAGCTCCTTTATCGTGTCACATAATTATCATTTCTTTTTAATGGTTGAGATAATTAAGATCTAGTCTCTCAGCAAGTTTGATTATAATACAATATTGTTGTCTATATTCACTATACTGAGCATTAGAACTGCAGGACTTATTTTCTACTTGTTGCAAGTTTAGACCCTTATACAACATCTCTCCTTTCCCTCCACTACAGCCCTTGGTAACCACTATTTTACTCTTTGTTTTTATGAGTTTGGCTTTTTTGGATTCCACATGTAAGTGATATCATACACTATTTGTCTTTCTTTGTCTGCCTTATCTCTCTTAGTATAATGTCCTCAAGGTCCATTCATGTTGTTGCAAATGGCAGGATTTCCTTCTTTCTCCTGGCTGAATGATATTCCATTGTGTGAATGTGTATGTGTGTATATATATATATATATATATATATATATATATATATATATAAAATTTAGATTATGTATTCTTATGGAGCCCCTATGTATATGAAGACATCTTCTTTATAATGAATGGCATCTTCCTCTTTATCCATTAATCCATTGACAGGTGCTTAGGCTGCTTCCATATCTTGGCTATTGTGCATAATGCTATAACAAACATGGGAGTACATATACCTCTTCAATATCCTGTTTTCATTTCCTTTGTATATATACCCAGAAGTGGAATTGCTGGTAGATCTATTTTTAATTTTTTTGCATAACCTCCATATTGTTTTCTAGAGTTTTCCAACTTTCCCGCCTTTTTTCTCCCATTCTCAGTAGCAGCAATAATTATAACTACAATTTAACTATAGCTTACTATGTACCCAGTGCTTTATAAACATTACCTTGTTTAATGTTTAATTAGACTCCTCAAATCTTGAATTGTCTTCAGTTTTGTTTTGTTTACCATGTCTTTGTCTTGTTGAAGAAGTCTCTTTAGCTAGGCAGCTTTTCAGGCTGAATGGCTGCTGAGTGTTGCCCAAGGGTGGCGCTTCCAACCTGAATCAGGCTATTGTATCTATTACTTGAATCATGAATTAATGATACTTGTCCTGTCATTATCTTGAGAGCTTTTTATTGTCCTTGGAGAGAGACAGTTAATTTTGCTTGGGATATGACTGTGGTGATTTGGTTCTGAACAAAAGACAGTTTACATGCTAGTAGAAACCTTTGTATTTTTGAGTGTTCTGCTGTGAGCTGCTTTCCTTAGCCAGGTTCCTTGAAAGGAAACAGCCTTCCTCTTCTCTTCTCAATCCATCATGTTTACATAGACAGGTTTCTCAAACACAGACAGGAAAAGTACCAAATGTCACAATGCTCTTCCTTTATGCAGTGCTTAACAGCCAAGCCACAAATGCTGGGAGCTGGGTGAGCCACTGCATTGAACACCCTTATCTCTGTTTCACAGAGGTGAAAGATTTCCCTGGTGGTGTGAGAAAAATCTAGAGTACTGTCCAAACTGAAATGCAGAAGAACTTAAGTTTAATCCTGAATTCAGGTCATTGTGGCCCCATTCACAACACTGTCCCTGCAAGGCCGATTTCAATTTTTCACGGCTGCAGAAAAAAAGAATGAACATTGTGGGGGGCGGGAGGCGGAGTTTTCCTTGACCCTCTTAGGGTCCCTGGCTGGGTCTGAAAATTAAACTGATAAAGACAGACTAACAGAAGAAAGCATATAATTTATAATAATGAGGACATTTTCCCTCTTTAATTTTATGCATATCTTAAAAGAATTTCTCAGAAGATAACTATTCTCCAATTTCATTGCCAATCATTCTCTTACATGGGATGGGTATCTCAAATTTTGTTAAAAAGTTATTTACTAAATAAAGTCTGGGCATATCTAAAAGCTATATTTGTTCTGCAACTCTCTAGCTTAGATGTTATATCAAGATTGAAAAAGGTAGCAACATTGATTCTAGTTTAAAAACAAATGATTAAGAACACAGAAACATAAAAATAAGGCAATGGTTATCAACACACACTCTCTCTTTTTCAAATCCTCATTCCTGAGTTTGCTAATTGCAGCATTTGAAAATCAAAACATGAGCACTACCAGGCGAGGAAAGAAAAGTAAATCCCATCACTTGGGCACTTCTAGGGTTCGACCTTCATCCTTGGGCGTCTGTAAATCCGCCGTAGTCAAGGTGGTTTAGGTGTAAGGAGCAGCCCACCTTCGCTCACCTGGTCGTTGGCCCCACCACTGAAAGTACTGGCTCATTTGCTGAGGTAAATAGAACTGAGAAGACTAAAACCAAACAAAACAGAGATGTCTGATGTTTTTTAAAGGTCATTCTGGGGATATTTTTTCCTTCTTACTGAAGCGTAGCCAAATGTGCTACCCTAAAATACGCCTCTTTGGTATAAGGATTATTTTGAACTAATTATTTTTAAGAAACAACAGATGCACGAGAAGCTAGGAAAACAGAATAGAAATTACCCTTTTGTAGAGGAAATCTACATTTATAAAGTAAATTTGCATTAGAAAGGGTGCCTGTACCCAGGAACAAAGCTATTCCCAAATAACTTTATCACCTGAGGGACTTTGCTGCAACCTTTGCTTGCCAAACATTCCTCTTCTCACTTTCCCTTGAATTGCATTCCCTTTGAAGTCCCGGCTCCCATCCCTGTCCTTAGCTCAGAAACGTATTTAAGTTTCAATATTCTGCCTACCTTTTGAGTTTCATTTCTTTGTGTGGTACAACATAAGTAATTAAAACTGTTTTATTTTTCTTCTGTTAATCTATATTTTATTACAGGAAGGGAGGCCTCAGCCAAGAACTCAGAAAGGTAGAGGGAAAATTATTGTTCCTCTCCTACATCATTGGAAAGCAAAATGCTTAGCCCTTATTACACTAATATTATTCCAAAATAAGAGCGAGATTAAGTATCTTTAAAAGATAAAAGTTATATATGTACTCAGTTTACATCTGGCTCCTGCCACAGGCTAAGTAAATTATAAATTTTATCGTTGTCGTTAATAGTATTTTATTAGATCTTAAAACTCAAATTAATATGGCCAAGCCTAAAATAGAAATGATAAAGCTTTACTATCGCCCAAGCAAAGCACTTGTTTTAGTCTTTTTGTTAATCTTTTGGTTTAAATCATTCTCCTCAGCTCTTTTGTTTGTTTGTTTTTATATTGCTTTAAGGATTCTAAGTAATGGATCGATTTTTAAATGCTTTAAAATTTTATCATCTAGTCAGCTTCTCTCAGAATAAACATACCTATGGTCCCCAGGCCCCAGCTATTTTTAAAGGGTTGTATATCAGGGACTTGGCTGTACAAGTTTGTGCATTCCTAAGACTAAATACCATGGTGGCTTGGTATTTTTAATAAAATTCTGTAAATTTTGAATGGATCCCCAAGACTCCAATCTGATATATTACATGAAAAATTCAAAATAAAATAAAAATAAAAAAACTGTGTGTGCAAAGTCTGGAAAGATATGCAATAAAATATTAACTTTGTTCATCTCTAGGTGGTAGGATAGCAGGTGCTTTGTATTTTCTCCTTGTTTTGCTTATTTGCTAAGTACCTCAAAAATGAGAGTGAATTTCTTATATCTTTTTTTAGTTAGTTGAAACTGTATTTATATAAATATTATAATCTAATATCTTTAGATAAGTCTACTAGAGAGCTTTCTATCTCATCTGCCAGTGGGTTCTTTTGTATCTCACTGGTCTGCAGGAATCACACCAGTTATCCATGATGTTCCCAGTTTGCTGTCTGCACCTCTAATTCCGGCCAGTCAGTTTCAAGGAGTAACCAACAAACCTTAGCACAAATCAATACGACTGCCACTGAAAAAGATCTCTGAGCTCTTGTACTATCAAATGTGAGCTATGATTTCATCTTTGCAATTGAGACAGCCCTAAATTTTAATATTTCACTTAGGAGCTTGTTGGACACACATTCTCAATCTATAAAATGGGCATCATGTTGGACACACATTCTCAATCTATAAAATGGGTATAGGATCCTGACTTCACAGGAGGGTTATATTAGAGATGAGTGTAAAACTCCAAACTAAGTGCCTGGCAAGAGCCAGCATTCAACACATGGTAGCTATTCTTATAATTCCTCTCTGTAGGTAAAACTAGCCCTTTCCACCACCTCCTAACTATGAACATATTTGAAAGGTAGGACCTCCTTCTACACAGCCTTGCCAGTGAAGGGAACCAGCCTGCGCTCCTTTGGTGTAGAAATGATAAATATGCATGTGCCTCTTAAGATAATACTATTTGATTTATCTATATGTTTTACGTATTAGATCTAAAGTGCATATTTAGTTCAGCTGCTTATAGTAATTTAGAAGCTGATAATATGACTACCAAATTATATATGTTACTATAATCCCTGAATAATTTAGTTTTTGTCCTGCTTACACTGCTAATTTATTAACTACCTATATTCTTAAAGAGCTTCTCCTTCTCTAAATAATTGAGTTGATAAAATACTTCTTGGGCAGTCTTCATTTTCAGATTCCTCAAGACCTCTGAATCTTTTTTATTTTTATTTTTTAACAATTACCTTCTAATCTATATCTCTAAAACTCTGAAGGCTAAAGCCAGAGGTCTCTCAAAACAAATTCCAGCTCACCATTTCAAACTATGTGACAAGTTACTTAACCCCACTGCGTTTTAGTTTCCTCAACAATATAGTACCTATCTAGTAAGGTGAAATCCTTAGAATGGTGAGAGCCCAGCATATAGTAAGTAGCTATCATTATGTGTGATCAATATTATAAAAGTGAAATAGACTCCACAAACATTTGCAATTCCATTAGTCCATAAGAAGGGCAAACTACCTACATGCGTGATTCTGTTTCAAATGATAACCATTATCGGAAAATCATTAAATGTTCATACAGTCTCTGTATGTTGCGTTCTTTCGTCACAGCGAAAGAATGCAACATACAGAGACAGTCTCAAGTAATTTCTGCACAATGGATGTTGCTGGAAGTTGAGGGCAGAGTATTATTCTCTCCCATGGAGAGAATTGGTTTGGGGGGTTCCAAGAAACTACAGTAATAACTTAGCTGGCTCTGCCACCAGCAAGTTCAGTCATTTCGGATGCTTTTGAATGCCGAGTTTCTTATTATTTGTTTAATCCCTGGTTTTTTCTCCTTTATTCTAGCCTCCCCCAGTAGATGTCCCACGCATGTGGAAGTACTCAAGGAAGACCAGCAGAAGCATACCCCACGAGGGGAAACATCAAAACTATTCCCTGACCATTAGCTAGAAACTTGCTGAGCTGACTGAAGGGCGCAAAGTTTCTCAGACGTTCCATCTGCCTCTCCCCGACTGTGCACAATCACACAACACAGGGTCTCCGTGTGCGCCAGCGCTGGCGCCAGCCATGATTCTGCTACCAGGTTTAAGCTGCTGAAGATCAAACCTTTGCCTTTTAAGACCATGTTTTCCACAAACCCAACTCCCAAGGACCCTGAGGATATGTTCAAAGATACTCATTTGAATTTTTACTTCCATAGTGAAATGCCCTGTGACCCAATTACTACTATTATTACTCTGAGCCAGAAAAGACAAATTGCTTTATTTGGTAATTGAGAGGAAAAAAAACCTGAGCCAGAAAGACCTCCTGACATTTTATATCAATAAATTAGAAGAAAATAATCATGCTTCCCTGGGAGAAAAAAATAGAGATCAGCAGAAATATTTGATGATGGGCTGCATCCAATATGAAAGCATCTTTGTCTAAATTTTATTCGAATAAACTTCCAGAGCTCTGAGAAACACATGGTTGATT
This sequence comes from Pteropus vampyrus, assembly GCF_000151845.1. NCBI lineage: Eukaryota > Metazoa > Chordata > Mammalia > Chiroptera > Pteropodidae > Pteropus > Pteropus vampyrus. The sequence continues at coordinate 16,686,049 of NW_011888783.1, read as the reverse complement.
GTGACAGGTTGGAGGTTATGTAGGAGTTTTATATGTCTAAAGTTAATAACAGTCTGTGGAGATTATATTTAACCATGTGTAAACATCTGGTGTGGAAAAACAGAATAGTTCCAATGTCAGACCCAGCTGGAAAGTTCCAGAATGGTTTAGCTGAAGACTACAGGGGTAGCCCAATGTCCATCTGCCTGTCTTCTGTAAATTACCAGGGTAGGTGATTTCTCCCAAGTGACTTTCTGCTTTCCTGAATATCCAGGCTCACAGAGAGCTTGATTTTCTTTTCTCAAGATTCCCATGCTGCTTATGGTCTGATGTTTACATTCTAACTCTTGATTTTAATACAGACTATGTAATAAAGTGTTAAGATGGTCTAATTGTTTCTATAAATTGATCTTTTCTCACTACATAGTACCTCTCTCCTCATCAGGGTCATAGATAAATCCCTGGAACATCCAATAACTCCACAAAAGAAATAGGCACAGAGCAGCTGACACAATTGACTTAACTGAGGTGACGATGAATTCAGATAACGCCAGTGCTTAGATGTCATAGCAGGTCAATCTACTCTTTCTTACCACATGTCAAAAGGCAAACAAAACATGTGCTTCATAAAACAAAACACACTTAAATATTTAGATATTTATGCATTTTTTCTGGTATGGTAGCCAGGTGACCTGGTTTACAATACAAGCTCTATAAATTATCTGTGAGACCTTGGGCAAATTACTTAACCTCTCTGTATTATAGTCATTAGTTCGGTTATTTTAATAAATCTTTCATTATTATTTGATTTGTGCAAGACATGGTGCCAGAAAGTGATGCAAAGGTAAATAAGGTTTCCTCACATATATCTTCCAACACATATTATTGAGGTTTTCATTTCTGCAATTTTATTTTTTATTTTGTAAAGTTTTCCTTTTGTTTTTCTTTGAATATTCCTTCTTCGTAGCACTCTGTTCTTGTTTAATATTTTATCTCTCTGAAATTATTAATGTCATTAAAAAAAAAAAGTTTATTTTTCCCTGCTGAGTCTCTGTTTTTGCCAAGTAGCTTTTTCTTGTTTGTTTGTTTTCTGTCTCTGTCTTTCATATTACATTCTTTCCTCCAATGTCATTTTTTAGAGTGAGGAAGAAAAGCTGATAGAAAGCTCTGAACGCTTCTTAACTGTGATCTCGCCATAGAGCAGTGGCTTTCAAAATATTTTGGCCAAGTAAATGGCAAACAATTATGTGATACATTTTTTATATTTCCTTTTCTATTTTATGAATACAACCTACTAAGTTGATTTTATGACTGTAGTTTGTGTTATTATTTGTTCAGTTATTAGTTCACTGTCACCATAGATTGAAAAACACTGGTAGAAGTGATCTAGCTGGGCTGTTTTCTTGGAGAATCCCTGATCAGACCTTCTCTCTTCGACTTATCAGACAAGTATCCAGAAGATTCTTTTCCCTTTTCCTGCATGGAGAGTTCATGCTTGGCGGCTAGTGGTCTGGGAGCCAAATAGCGGTAGAAGCTAGAGGTCTCCTTCGACATGTGAACTGTCATTAGTCAGCTGTTTGTTGTTCAATGTGGAGTTCCTCACTTCAGAGGCCCTTTATATTACCCTCTGGAGATGATAAACCTCCAGTCTCTGGGGAAAGGCGACCACTCTGTGTCTCCAGTGGGGAGAGGGCCTGGGGTTCCAACCGCTCCTTACACTGAGTTTCAGTTATTCCTCTTGTTTGTAGCTCACCTGTACCCCGATTCAGAAAGGAATAAAATGTTGCCAATTCTTGAGTCTTTTGGGAATTCCACCCTGTGTAGAGCTTTAGAACGAGTCACTCCAAGATGTGCCTCTTTGGTATGTAGATTGTTTTGAGCTAAAGGCAGCCAAGACTCTATGGGTTCAGGAGTAACTTCTGCCCCCTACTCACTTTAACTACCCAGAAGAATTTGAATTAGAGGCCTTGCCCATAATAAGATATTAGCAGAGACAACCTAACTATGTGGCAGTGCAAACCACTGATTACTGAACATATTTTCTCCCTGCAATTACCTTCTGAAACCCCAAGGTGCCTTACCTCACTCCTAGTTCAGAATGTCATATACACCACAATTTCCCTTTCTGTCTCAGAACCTCTCATGCGTGTGGGTTCTCTGACTGTCTCATATGTGCGGGGTTCCCATACATATGTATATAATTATATTTGGTCATTTTCCCTTGCTAATCTGTCTCATGTCTATTCGATTATTAGACCAGTTGAAGAAACCTTAAGGGTAGAGGAAAGTTTCTTCCTGCTCCACACCTGAAAATGGATCTGTTTCTTTGCGTTCCTCATTGCTGGATGAGGAATCCATTGTCTCCAATTGATTACCATTCCACTCTCTCTTTTCCAGCTCCTAAAACATTCTTGCATTTGTTTCCTAATCAATTTTATCTTTTTTTTTTTTTCTGTTTTAAAAACAAAAACAAAGGAAACCCCTGTTACTATGAGTTTGGTGGGAAGGGACCATAGCTAATTGCTGGTATTAAAACCAACATTGAAAACCAGACATTATATATAATTTCATATTTCCTTCAAAATTTTTTAAATATAATATTATGGCCTAATCATTTCCCTGTATAATTAAAAACTTAATGAACATCATGTTACTTGCTGCTTATGTGCCATTGTCCTTTCTTAATTATTTCTCCCATCATGGACATTGGGCTTGCTTCTAATTTTTCTCAGTTATAAGTAATACTGTAATGAAGTTCTTTGTGTATGAAAATATGTCCTTGTTTTAGATTATTTCTTTAGGATAGATTTCCAGAAAGGGAAATATTATATTTAAAAAGAGAGAGAATGAAGATAGATGAAAAGATCAAGCAAATCCTCAGAGGAGGAGGTCTCCACCAGAGATTCTTAAGCCTTACTAGCTTCAGGACAGCCTGGAGAGCTTGTTACAACAGCCTGCTGGGCCCATCCCTAGAGTGAATGATGCAGTGGGACTGTGGTGGAGCCTGATGAGAATTTGCCTTTTTGATGAGGTCCAAGGCCTCAGCTAACGATATAGGTCAGGAAACACACTCAGAGAACACTGATTGAAACCACAGACAGAAAAATAGTCTTGAACAAGAGAAAATAAGTAAAGAAGTTAAGATCAGATGAAAGTGCGGAGGTGTTTGTTCCGTGGAAACTAGGTGAGAAATTGCATCTTTATTTCTGACTAAAGTAGGAGGTAGAATCCTCAGCCAAAAAAGGAGGTAAGAGCAGAGGGAACAGTGTGATGAAAGGGTGAATGGCTTGAATAAGCCTCGGTGGGGTGTAATGAAGGAACTGACCTAGAACTCTCTGAAGTATTAACTAGTGGCATTGAGAATCCACTTTAAATTAGATATCATTAATTTAGAATGATACCAGCCTTCATCGTCATATAATCTTTACAACAGTGCTCAGCCGGAGATGGCTTAAAAGGTGAATAGGGCAGCAGCACAATAGATGGAGCAGCTGAGGCTGGTGGTGAGAGTGTTGAAGCAATGGATCGCCGGGTTTAGACTTGAGATGGAAACTCTGCGTTTGCTGACTGACTTGCCAGAGGACAGGGAAGAGCAGTCAAAAGGACAGCAGCCTTTGCTAAAATAAAAAGCAGGCCTTGTGGAAGAAAAGCAAATGAGAAAGCTGGAGATAGGATGGGAGGTGCTTCTTTAGTCATGCTATCAGAGTTGACCGTTCTGCAAATGGAGGTGTTCTAAGATGTGAGAATTAGGAGATAGAATCAGATCGAGGAAGTCTGAAGGTCAGCTGTTAGATGAGTCATTTGCATGGGCATGAAAATTCCTGTGGATAATGACAAATCCTCGGTCAGTTGGTAAATGGGAGCAGGGCAAGGGGATAGTGGAACTGAAGGCGGAGGTGGTAGGAGCCTCAAAAGGCTTTTGCATCAAAGTTAAGAGAGTAGTAAATTGAAATCAGCCATAGAAAACTAGGAGAATTCATACACCGGCTTCTCATTTACCATAGGTGAGGTGTGGGAAGTCGAGAGATGTCATCTATAGATGCTTGAGTTGGCCAGGTGGGAGTGATGAGGAGCCAGGCCTGACAGAAGTTACAAGTGCTGAAAGCTGCACTAAGAGTCATTCCTTTCGGGGCTGGAGGGTTGCAGGAGTTCTCATATGAAAGCATGAGATCCACAGGAAACCTAAACATCTCTCAGCTAGGATGAAGATTCACAGGAGAACGTCGATGCATTGTTGTGACCATTAATTCATTTCTGCATTTATTCCTAGCAAGCTAGAGTTGGGTAGCCACCATTCTATTTCCCCAGGATCATCGGCATTCTCAGAGCTTCAGGCAACCACTACCAATCCAGGGGAGTTAGTACTCAAAATGGTACTCCCTTTGCCATTCTTGTGCTAGGCATCAGGAATGCTAAGTCCCAAATCTCAAGGATCTTAATGACCGGGGTGAGAACAGTCTAGGGGATGAAATAGTTTTGATGAAGGCTCAGAAATGGAACCCTAAATGTCACTGTAAGAAATGTCCAATCCTTAGAGAATTTTTATAAATTTATTTGAGCCAAACTGATGACATATGCCTGGGAGCAAGATCTCAAATCTCTGGAGAACAGTTTTGCAACTTCTTTTATGCATTTGAAATTAAGGAGAGAATGTAAGGAAGATAATATGGGAGTGGGAGAAAGCAAGGTGGGGATTAGATTCCAGGACAGTTAACAAGATTATGTGCTCTGTCTAGGGCGGTTACTGTTTATTTCCAGATGAACAGAAACAATGGACAGCACTTGCTTAAGGCAAAGATAAGCCTTTTATTAAAAAGTTACATGCCTGGGGCACAACTACTCACCATGACCTGACTGGTTAGAAATTTATGATCAGAGGTTACTTTCCATAGAATTTTATGATCAGAGGTTACTTTCCATTTTTTTTTGTTCCCACTAATAAAGTCTAGAAAGTAAGACAGAAAATGTCCTCTCAGAGGACATTCTTTTGTGAGGCAAAAGATCTTTGAGATAGGTACTTCCAAGCAAGAAAGTCCTCAAAATGCAAATGAGCCACTGTTGACAAAGAGTACCTATTGGTTCTCATTGGCTGCTATTTCTGTCCTACTTTCCGAGAAAAAGAGTTAGCCTAGGGCTCAGTAAAGGGAGTAGAGGAACAGAGGGGCAGAGTGAGACCTTTGTTGGGGAGCTCTAGTCTATGGGGCTTCCACAAAGACTGGAGCCTTTGCAAATTAAATCCTAGGGTGGCCCAACTTGCAGAGAAAGAGTGTATAAACAAATACACTGCTCTCCCATGTCATTTACCTTCGCTCTGCCTCTGGAATTATCAGCCTTTTTTTTACTAAAATTAATTTATTTTCCAATCGCAGTTGACATACAATGTTATATTAGTTCCAGGTGTACAACACAGTGGTTAGACATTTATATCCCTTACAAAGGGATATAGTACCTATCTGACACTGTGCATAGTTATTACAATATTATTGACTGTATTTCCCATGTTGTATTTTATATCCCTGTGACTGTTTCTATAACTGGCAATTTGTACTTCTTAAGCCCTTTCGCCTTTTTCAATATAATTTAGGAAGTCACTGGAGTGTCCAGAGAGATGATGGTGTTTTAGACTAGAATGATGTAGTGGAAATGGAGAGAAGTGAATGGATTTGTGATATACTTGTAGAAGCAGAATTAGCAGGGGACAGATTGGATGGTAGAAATAAGGGAAAAATCAAGAGTAACACGGGTTTTGGGCTTGAGCAACTTGGTAAATGAAATGATAATGGTATTTACTGAGGTGGAAAGATTTGGGGATGAGTGGATTTTGAGGAGGGAATCAGGAGATCCATTATTGATATGTTATATTCAAAGTGATATCAAGTAGCTGGTTCAATACATGAGTTTGAAGTTCAGAGGAAAAGTCTTGGCTAGAGATAAAATATTGGGAGTCACAGGACATAATAGCACCACTGCCCATGGGTTTATATTATCTGTTCCTCAAAAACAGTGATAAATTCACATCTGCAAATTT
>NW_011888783.1:16672755-16678923 GCF_000151845.1 Pteropus vampyrus | reverse complement strand
TGTTTCTCTTCTTTTAAGGCTTGAAGTTCCCTCCAATTTCTGCCTGCTATTCGCCCCTCTTCAATGTCTTCAAGTAGTTGTTTGGTTACATTTTATCCAGAGTTTATAATTATTATCTGTGGAGGAGTTATTCTAGTACTGGCTACTTTGCCATTCTCTATACCATAACTCTCAGTTCTATTTAAATGCTTTAAAAATCTTATTATATCAAGGAGAAAGACTCAGTCTGATGTTAATGTCAGACACTTTTTGTTTTGTCCAAGAAAGGACAGGTCAGACTTGGGAAGACAATAACACCTAATGAGAATTTAATAATCATGTTTTATGTATTTTATCAATATATCATTTTATTGATGGCTAATTATACTGCTTTTCCATTGCAGCTCTGGTTTTAAGTTTTAGACAAGTAAAAAAAGTTAGATGTAAGGACTATGTAAACATGAAACATCCTTTTAATGTGAAGAAAACTGATAAGAATTAATAGTACAAAAAAAGTTAGATGTAAGGACTATGCAAACATGAAACATCCTTTTAATGTGAAGAAAACTAATAAGAATTAATAGTACAAGGGTCATACAGTTATGGCAAAACATAGGACAACAGTGCTGGGATGAATGAATTTAGAAAAATACTGTTTAGTAACATACTTCCTCTGACCATGAGACAGTGGTGAATGGCAGTCTGGAGTTAGGAAGAGAGGTCAGAGCAGGAAATAGAAATTAGAGAATTCAAAGGCTTAAGACCTTCAGTCCAAGGCCATTGTTAAAATCAGGTTCATAACTTTAATGTAAAAGTTGTTGAGAATACAGCCATTCTAAGAGGTTCTATCTTTGTTTCCCTGAGATGTTTTTTATCCTTATAGGTTGTTAAATTTTGTGAGAATCAATATAACATGTTCAATTCCACTTCTGAGTTATGTTTTTTATTTGATTTTTGCTTTTTATTTCCCAACCATTGTGAAGATAGCTTTAAAATACCTCTCTAAATTCATTTGTTTGAATGTCTCTGATGAAACTTCAATTTCAGGAATATCTATTGTTACCTTTCTTTTTTCTACATTGATCTTGGTCCTGAGGAGAGTTATAAAATTTTCTTTTAAGTTATCTGACTCTACTCTTGGATCAGGTCAATAACACCTGAAAAGTAACACTTTTTGTTATCCAAAGAGTATAAAGAAAATAAACCCCCAGGGAGACAGCATTGACTAGAGATTAGAAGAAGGAACTGTCAGGATGATAATCCAATTTAATCAGCTACCATTTTTCTCAACTCTCTGCTTCCAGTCCTTTCTATCCTGGCTTTTCAAGGGTTGGTATGACAACCTGGTACAAATACTTATTTATATAATGAAGGCATACTTTTATTTTCTTAAGTGACTAGATTTTAGTCAGTCCATTGTGGAGTAACTGATTCTTTGATCTATTTTGAAGGATGGGACTGAAGAAAATATTCCCAATAATACTGTTAAGGGCCTGGTATCATGGACATGTGCCCTACTGTCTTTTCCAGCTGGTAATATGCTACAACTGGATTACACTAAAACATAGATTTTGGAATACTTAAATAACACATACTTTTTATGAAAAGACAGTGGTTATTTGTATTATAGTCTGTATATAACGTATTTTGTTTTAAAGATTTTTCTCTTTATCTTTAGTTTTCAAAAAATTTACTAAAAATACCCCAGATGTGGTTTTCTTTGTATTTATCCTGCTTGGGGTTCACTGAGCTTCTTGAATCTATAAATTTGGGAAATTTTCAGCTATTAGTCCTTCGAATATTTTTTCTGCCCCATTCTCTCCTTGCTTTCCTTCTAGAACTCCAATTACTCATAGGTTAGAATTTTTATATTGTCCATAGGTCACTAAGTCCCTGTTCTATTCTTTTTTTTCTTCCCAATCTTTTTTCTTCTCTGTTCTTAAGACGGAATAATTTCTAATCATCTATCCTTATGTTTACTTATTTTTACACCATCTTCAATCTGCTGTTGAGCCTATCCATTAGATATTGTATTTAGGTTTTTTTTTTTTTTCAGCTCTAGAATTTACATTTGTTTTTTTATATATATACTTTTGATTTATCTGTTCTCTCTCTTTTTTTTAGTTGCAAGATATTTTCTTCTTTGTCTTTGAGCATAGTTATAATAACTATTTTAAAGTCTTTGTTTGCTAACTTCAACATCTGGGGAATCTTGAGGTCAGTCTGCATTGATTGCCTATGAGTCATTTTTCCCCTCTGTGTCTAGTGATTTTGGATTTATTCAAGATATTATAAATAATCACTGTAGACACTCTGGCTTAATTGTTTGTTTTAACAGGAAGTTGACTAGACCTGCTTCAGACTCCAAACTCAGGCTACCCTGCAATTGGCAGCTGACATCCCTGCTTAGTTCTTTTAGCTGTGGGTGACCTTCTTGGATCTGTCCCAAACATGTGTAGTTCAGGGATTGGGCAAAGATTAGGGCAGAATTTATGTGCAGAATTTGAGGCTGCCTCTCTATGACTCTCTTCTTTCTGAGATTTTCCTTTGCTTTCCAGCTATTGTGACCACTTCAAACTCTGCTCTTCAAACCAGCAAAACTACGAGTTTTGACTGGAGTTTTAGCCAATTTGCCTGGTGCCAACTGAGGACTGGCCTCAAGTGAAAAGTCATAAAAATGGTAAACTCACACAGAATTATTTCCTCCTTTCAACTCTGCAGTTCCTGCTTGCTTTTGGTCACTCTCTACTATCTTTAGGCAACTGATTTTTATATTTTGTCCAAGAGTATTGGTCCTATAGGAGCTTCTACACCATTATTTGAGAAAAACTACACAAGTATTTTTTTTTTCTTATGATATTTGATTTACTTTGTCTCTGTTTTTTTTTTTTTTTTTAAATTTAACTGGCCTGCGTTAGGGATAGCATCTTTATTTTAAACCTTTGCTTTATAGATAACTACCATATTTTTTTATGCTTGACAGTTTTATTTTTTTAATTAAACTTCTTATTTTTGAGATAAAAGTAGTTTCACATGCAGTTGTAAAAAATCATGAGACCTCACGTACCCTTTACCCAGTGGTAAACTTCTTGCAAAACTATAGTACAATAATACAACTAGAATACTGGCATTGATAGAGTCGAGATCTAGACACTTCCGGCACCACAAGGACTCCTCATGTGGCCTTTGTATAGCCACACCTACTTCCTGTCTGCCCTCATCCCCTCCTACCCCTGACTACCACTAATCTGTTCTCCATTTCTATAATTTTATCATTTCAAAATGTTATATAAATGGAATCAAATAGCATGTAACCCTTTGGGGTTGCTTTTTCACTCAGCATAATTCTCAGAATTCATCTAGATTGTTGTATGTATCGACAGTTTTTTCCTTTTTATTGCTGAGTAGTATTCCAGGGTATGGATATACCATTGTTTCTTTAACCATTCAGTCATTAAAAGACATCTGATGTCAACTATACTTTAATAAAAAGAAAGGAAGAAAAAGAAAGAAAGAAAGAAAGAAAGAAAGAAAGAAAGAAAGAAAGAAAGAAAGAAAGAAAGAAAGAACATCTAGATTTCGTCCCAGTTTTTCACTATTATGAATACAGTTGCTGTGATAATTGATGTACAAGTTTTTGTATAAACATAAGGCTTCATTTCTCTGGAATAAATGCCCAGAAGTACAACTGCTGGGCCATATGGTATTTACATGTTTTGTTTCTTAAGAAATGGCTAAATTGTTTTTCAGAGTGGCTATATTTAATATTCCCACTAGAAATATGAGTGAACCAGTTTCTCTCTATCTTCACCATCATTTGGTGGTATCACTATTTTTTTATTTTTTTTATTTTAACCATTCGGACAGGTGTCTAGTGATAATCTCCTTGTGGTTTTAATTTGCATATCCCTAATAGCTAATGATATAAAACATCTTTTCATGTACTTATTTATCATATGTACATCTTTTTCTGTGAAATGTCTTTTCATGTGTTTTATACACGTTCAAATTGGATCATTTGCTTTTTACTGTTGACTTTTGATAATTATTTATATATGTTAGATAATAGTCTTTTCTCAGATATGTAGTTTGTAAGTATTTTCTCCTAAACTATCTTAATTAGGCTTAATTGATTACGCTTGTTATAATCCTTTAAATGTTTGGTAGAATCTCCAGTGAAACCATGTAGGCTTAGATATGTCTTTTGTAGAGAGTTTTAAAATTACACATTCAATTTCATTAATAGAGATTACCAGGGCCTGGGTGATGGTGGGTGGGAGCGAGGAAGAAGGGAATGAAGAACTATTATTTAATAGGTACAGAGTTTGTTTGGGATGATGAAAAAATTCTGAAAGTGGAAAGTGATGATAGTTGTACAACATTGTGAAGGTACCTAATGACACTGAACTGTACACTTAAAAATGGTTAAAATGGTGGATTTTATGTAATTTTACCATGAGAAAAACAACAACAACAACAACAGCGAAAACAGCCTATCAGAAATCTTAATTCCACAAGGATTCATGGCATCAGGTAAAAGGTAGTGAGTGAGGAAGATCACCACATCCTCACCCCACACTTTCCGGGTTCCCAGAGAAAAGAAACGACTCTTGGAAATGTGATAGAATTATTCATAGTCCATAATTCACAGCTCCTTTTTGTTATGACAGTGTTTAATAATAACAACTTTAAAAAATCAAAATCAAAATACTTTTCACTATCATGGCGTATAATCTCTACACCCACAAACATGTACTCACTTCTTGGGCTGTCAGAAAGAAATGAGAAAAAAACAACCAGAATTACCATCTGGGCAGGAAGACAGTTCCAGCCGTGGGAGAACTGGCATCGTCATCCGGCAGTGAGTGTCACCCAGTGTGAAAGGAAGTGATTCTGATAGGATACTCAGGCTAAGTTTTGGCCCAAAGGGATATTTCAGAGTGAGATACAATGATACTACTTAAATAGTGTTCATATGGTGAAACTTGTCTCTCCCAGGTTGTAGCTCAGAGTGGGCTGCCCCCTTTGGGATTTAATGAAAGAATTATAAAAGTTGAAGTCAGGGGGAAGCTTTTCCTCTCTCAGCAAGACCAGTATCTGCAGCTACAAGTGTCACCAAATATCTGCATTAGTGCCTGAGAGAATGATGAAGTGATGGAAGTAGTAATAGCAAGGTGCTCTGCTGATTTAGAGCACCGGGCAGGGGAGCAGAAAAGAGGCTCTGGAAGATGCAACAGTAATGATTAGATAGCAAGGAAGGAGATCACAGGATACTCTCCGGCTAGAATCTGAAAGGCCTAAGGAGTTTGGGTTATATCCTAAAGACAACAAAGTTTTGAGCAAAGGAATAATATAATAAAATCTGCATTTTTGAAAAATCACTCTGACAGCAGACAAAGAATATATAGGAAGAGGGTAAGAAATCTAGATACTGAGGAAACCGTTTGGAAGCTATTGCAGCTATCTAGACAAGAAATGATGAGGGCCTCAATTAATATTGTTCAGGTGGGATTAGAGGGAGAGGCGAGCATGAAACTGGATAAAAGAAATATTTGGGAGGTTAGAGAGAGCAAGAATATAACCAGTGGGAGACGAATGTAAAACAATAGGATTAAAAAAGACTTAGAATGCTGTCATTAAAAGGAAAAGAATCTCATAGGTATCCTCAGAAACAAGCCTAAGAACTGCATTCATAATACTATATATATATGTAGTGAAAACTGTGGAAAATTAAAAACAGTGACTTCAATAATCAAAGGAAGTCAGATGTAAAAGTACAACATTCATTTCCAGATGAAATTATATAATTACTAGAGTAATAAAGTATAACAAAGACTTTAGTTAGTGTACTTGCTCCCTCTATAGATACTCACTGTGTGCCCAGTGTTATGCTAACATATACTAACATAGGGCAGGAAAACGGGATCTGGTTTCCTTGGGGCAAGGCTCATAGTAAGTTGAGCTCTTTCTAAATTACTTCGGTTCTCAGAAATTTATTTTTAAAATTTTCTCATTCATTTAATAGATATATACTTAATAATATACTTACTTTAATACTTTCATATATTTTAACATGTAATTAAATAGTATAATAAATATTTAGTAAATATTTAAATTCTATATCAGCAGTGTTGATGGTGGTTAAAGGTAAGATGTATTCCACAGGTCATAGAATGGCAAGGAGGTGTT
>NW_011888783.1:16668745-16672705 GCF_000151845.1 Pteropus vampyrus | reverse complement strand
AGCTATTGCAGCTATCTAGACAAGAAATGATGAGGGCCTCAATTAATATTGTTCAGGTGGGATTAGAGGGAGAGGCGAGCATGAAACTGGATAAAAGAAATATTTGGGAGGTTAGAGAGAGCAAGAATATAACCAGTGGGAGACGAATGTAAAACAATAGGATTAAAAAAGACTTAGAATGCTGTCATTAAAAGGAAAAGAATCTCATAGGTATCCTCAGAAACAAGCCTAAGAACTGCATTCATAATACTATATATATATATGTAGTGAAAACTGTGGAAAATTAAAAACAGTGACTTCAATAATCAAAGGAAGTCAGATGTAAAAGTACAACATTCATTTCCAGATGAAATTATATAATTACTAGAGTAATAAAGTATAACAAAGACTTTAGTTAGTGTACTTGCTCCCTCTATAGATACTCACTGTGTGCCCAGTGTTATGCTAACATATACTAACATAGGGCAGGAAAACGGGATCTGGTTTCCTTGGGGCAAGGCTCATAGTAAGTTGAGCTCTTTCTAAATTACTTCGGTTCTCAGAAATTTATTTTTAAAATTTTCTCATTCATTTAATAGATATATACTTAATAATATACTTACTTTAATACTTTCATATATTTTAACATGTAATTAAATAGTATAATAAATATTTAGTAAATATTTAAATTCTATATCAGCAGTGTTGATGGTGGTTAAAGGTAAGATGTATTCCACAGGTCATAGAATGGCAAGGAGGTGTTGTAGCACATCTAGACGTGGGATGGATATTGCCAGGAGGTTGTGAACTCTAGAACTGAGAAAAACCTTTAATATTAGCCCATGATATCATCTCTAGATATAGTAGCTGAATATAATTTTAGCTTTTTTAAAAATAATTAGAAATAGGAAAGGGAGCTTATGATTAGAAAAGTGATATTTGAAACATGTTAGTATAGAGCTAGAGCATCTTCGGAATTGCAGAATGGGAAAAGTTATGTGCTTATCTTGAACTTGTGAGAACACCAGTAGATTGTGATAAGTAAAGTATGATAATATAATACTTTGAACAAACACTAATAAAGATATACAAAGAGATACACTAAAAGTATTATAAATAAATCAAAATGGTATTAAAAAATATGTTCAAGTAACCCACAGGAAGTCTGAGAACATAAAACGGAGAAACAAAAAGCCAAGAGAAAAACAAATTAAATGGCAGATTAAAGCCCTAATAATAGCCAAAATGTTTCGAGCACTTACTGCATGCCAGACATGTACTCATTTAATCCTCATGCCAACCCTATGAGGCAGACTTGGATTCTCATCTCCATTATATAGATAAGAAAATAAAAGTGAGATAGAGATTAACTTGCCCAAGGTCATAACACATGTGATGGGTAGCAGAGCCACTATCTGAACTCAGGCAGAGCACATGCTCTTTACCATTATGCTGTGGCAGACAGCAACTGAATACCCAGCCCCAGCTGTGTAAGCACCACATTTGATGCCACATGATAATGCTTCCCTGTCCGCAGCCACTGCAGACTGGAACCTGACATAGGATCTCCTGACCTACAATACCTTAATGGCCCCATATACACATATACATACACAAGACGAACTTAAGACAATCATTTTCTCTCTTGTTTTAGTTAATTTATTATTAATACCAACAGATAATGCTGGTCAGTGGTAAGATGCAGGCAAAAGGATGCTGTGAGTCCATGGCAGACCAAAGCTTGCTGTGAGTCAATGTTATGAGGAAGCAGAAGAGAAGAAATGACCAGTGGGAAAGTTGGGTTATTTAGGGTATTAATAAAGAGAATTATCTAGAATTTTAAAAAATTAGCAACTGTAAAAACTGGCTATTCAGGCTGCTATAGCAAATATACCATAGACAGGGTGGCTTAAACAACAAACATTTATTCTCACTGTTCTGGAGGCTGGGAAGTCCAAGATCAAGGTGCTAATAGATCCAGTGTCTGGTGAGGGCCTGCTTCCTGCTTTGCAGATGGCTGTCCTGCCTATATTCTCACACAGCAGAAAGCAGAGAGAAAGGAAACAAGTGTCTCTTATAAGTATACTAATCCCGTGCGTGAGGGCTCCACCTTCATGACCCAATCACCTCCAAAGGCCCCACCTCCTAATACCATCTTATTGGGGATTAGACATCAACATGTGAATTTGGAAGCACTGGAACATTCAGTTCATAGCACAGGCTCCATAAGTCTTAAATCTTAGTTGGAAATTGGTAAAGTCTAGTTATTCTAGCTATTGTCTTTCAGAATAAAAGTCTGAAAGATCTAGTTTATCGTAAGACTTTTGATGGCAATTCCATCTCTAGGATGACAGCCTGGTCGAGCTTTTTCTGTTTGAACTCTTTTTCATGTTAGAATCTGGAAGCCAATGGTGGATTAGCTCCCTGTGGCTGCCATAAACCATTATCATGAACTTGACAGCTTAAAACGATACAAATTTATTCTCTTGAAACCGGAGGGTAACCAAGTCCGGGGCTCATGCTGCCTGTGCCGCTCAGCCAATAGACTGATACAGGAGTTGGGATATTTAGAATAAGCATTTATTGTCAGAGCACCGGTAATCTGAGAAGGCAGCAGGTTAACACCTTCAAAACTTCCTTGCCTTCTCCATTAGGCTTAGGGTATTTAAGGGGAAATCTGGGCATTATTCCAGGGCCTGCATGATAGTTCGGGGGGGTCTGTCATTCTTCAAGGAGCCGTTCCTCTGGCAGCATGGTCCTCCAGTGGTGTTAGCAAACCAGGAGTAAAGATGAGAGTAGTCTGGAAAGAATGCTAGACCAGAAGGATTGTGATCAGTAAGCATAAAGGCATTAATCGTGTTTCAGGGCAACATTCTATGTCAGGGGACATTCCAAGCTCTGGGTCAAGCCGCTGGGGGACAAGCTATGCTATAGGGCAAGGAGAAGTGAAGCCAGAGACCTGTGAGGCCTCTACTATAGGGATCTCAACCGGGCCCTTCTTCACGCTCACAGTTTTGGAGACCAGGAGTCTAAAATCAAGGTATTGACAAGACTGTGCTCCCTCCAGAAGCTCAAGGAGAAAATCTCTTCCTTGCCTCTTCCAGCTTCTGGTGGCGGTCTTCATTCCTCGGCTTGTGACTGCTCACTCCAGTCTCTACCTCCATCTTCACATAACCTTCTCTCTGTGAATTTTCCTCTTGTGTCTCTTATAAGCACAATTGTTACTGGGTTTAGGATTTACTTGAGTAATTCATGATGGTGTCATCTCAAGATCCTTAATTACATCTGCAAACACTCTTTTTCCAAGTAAGGTAAAATTTACAGAGTTTGGGTATTAGGACAAGGAGATATATATATTTTGGGGAGGGCAGTGTGGGCGGAGTGGCAGGGCACCATTCAACCCACTACAGGTGTCCTGGGTGTGGTACTGTTTTTCTGAAAGCCTAAGGAAAGGTAAAGTAGAGTTACAAACTTTCAGTTTTCTGTTAGTGTTTCTTTTGTTTTATGAACTCTGTGGGTTGGGATACATGGAATTCCACAGTGAGTAGCAGAGAAAGTACCAGCCCACAGTAGCCTGTATGATTTATATTTGAAGACTAGGGAGAGCAGCTTGTGAAAACAATTAGATTAGGACTAGCCATTACGATTCACAGAGTAACCTTTGGGGACTCCCAGAAAGATAAAGAAAAATAGCTAAAATTATGCCATTTGACCAGTGGAATTGATGGATCATATGATAATTCTATGTTTAACTTTTCTAGGACTGCTGGTGGACTGGCTTTGAATTCTATGGGTCAGTGTGAAGATTAGGCTCTTCCATGGGGCTTCCACCAATATCTTAAATTTTGTTCACTCCAGAAATTGATCAATCTGCAGACAATCACTAAGTCTCCTTTTAGCTAATAGTTAAACTTCCTTTCTCTGCAACTACTCTGTTTCCTAAGAGCTATTTTAAACGAACAGACCTGAAGAAGAAATCAA
>NW_011888783.1:16654103-16666540 GCF_000151845.1 Pteropus vampyrus | reverse complement strand
ACATATTTAACACTTTGCCATATTGCTTCATACCTTTTATTTTTTTATTTTTATTTTTTTCATACCATTTATTTAAAAAGCAAGCATTAAGAATAGAGTCAAAGATACGACACTCTCCTTTCCTCCATCTTTCCCTCATCAGAGTTCACCTCTATCCTATTGTGCTCGTCCATGTTTTTTATATTTTTACAACTTATGTATGTTTTGTGTTTTTAAAATTTGCATAAGGCATATACCTTACAGAAATATTTGCAATTTGCATTTTCATTCAACATTGTTAAGATTTATCTACACTGATACAATGTAAGATTTATCTACACTGATACAGAGTAAGCTATGCCATTAATTTGAACTACTGTTCAAATTCCATTGTGTGAATATACCACTATTCATACACCCATTTCCCTTCTGAGGGGCATTTAGATTGTTTGCAATATTTTACTGTGATACACAATGCTGCTATGAATGAACCATCCATCCCTCAGTTCCGATTAGCTCTACCTTCAAAATAATTTATCTTAAATCTGACCACTTCTTATCCTACAACTACCCATGTCCAAGCCATCATTTTCTCCTCCAGGGACACCAAAGTGTCTCCAGCTTCCACTCTTGCTCCCTTTCAGTTTATAGTTCACATAGCCCATGGGATCAGGTTGGGTCTTTCCTTAATCGAAATCCTTTCCATCATACCTGGGATAAAATCTAAAACTCTTCCCATGGCCAGGAAGTCCCCAGGTCATCTGCCCCTACTCTCTCTCCCTAGCTTCCCATAATTCGGTGTTCTGGGCTTCTTCTGGTTACTGCCATAGAGCCTTTGAAGCAGCTATTCACTCCGCTTGGAGTTAGCACATTCTTCATCCTCCTTCCTTACTTTATTTGGGTTCCTGACAGGAACACTCCCCAGAGAAACCTTTCCTGTTTTTCTTATCTAAAATTGGCACCTCTTTCACTTCCTGTCCTCTTATCCTGCTTTTATGTTTCTTCTCAGAAGTTATCACACCTGAAATGATCTTAGTTGTTTACTTATGCTTCTCCACTAGCACGTTAACTCTCTGGCCTTTGTGTTCCCAGTACTCAGAACGGTGCCTGGTATAATCACCATTTGGCAACCCTCGACTAAACGAATAAATGAGAGAGCATCAGTACAAAACACATTCTCCAGGACAGTACTTTAAAAACTTTGTTGATGGTGAAGCACAACATGAAATACACATTTTGTACAGTACACACACAAACACAAAAATGACACAAATGTTTCAGGAAATGATACTCACACTTACTACTTTTATATTTTTATTCTATTTCAAAAAGAAAGAAGAAAACATACTAGTTGCAACTACTAAACTGACTTCACAATTTGCCAAGGGTTTCTAACCTGCCAT
The DNA here is from genome assembly GCF_000151845.1 of Pteropus vampyrus. Classification (NCBI taxonomy): domain Eukaryota; kingdom Metazoa; phylum Chordata; class Mammalia; order Chiroptera; family Pteropodidae; genus Pteropus; species Pteropus vampyrus. The sequence goes on along the minus strand of NW_011888783.1, from coordinate 16,665,158 downwards.
GTGAAAAACATTGTTATAGGGTATGTATCTGGAAATGGTTTTGTTGGGGTTTGGTAAATATTCCTGAATTGATCTCTAAAGTAAAAAATTTACACTAACATCATTGCTGGAATTTCATTATATCCCTGGTCTTAGCAGGCTTTAAAATTTTTGCCAGGCTGAGTGAAACTGTATATCCTTGTTTTAATTTGCATTTTCCTGATTACTAAAAGACTGGTGGACCAGAGATCTGATCCCTAAAGAGGTATATAAAACAAATTATTTTCTAGTGCCCCAGGAAGATTAAAAATTTTCCTCTCAGAACGTTTCACAGACTTAAATATTCCCCTACTTTATGCATTTCACAATTTCAAATTCTCATATATTTAATTTTAGTGGCACAAGATTCTATTCCAAAGGACACAGCATGAAGTACAAGTTTAGTTCATTCACCATTCATATAGTTGTTTATTTGCTCAACAAATATTTGTGGAGGGCCCCACTACTTCCAGGAATTTTGCCAATAGCCTCTGCTGGTGCCCACCTTCGAGACCATGAGTTCTTTGTCCCGTGCACTGTGGCACAGTGACCATTGCCAGTCGTTCTTAGAAAGGCTGGAAGACTCCGACCAAGTCTTCCAATTCTTCCAATCCATTGTTCTTGTGCATTATTACTTGCTCACAAGTTTTTGTAATCAATACACCCGAAGAGAAACGCAGTGTGTTCACGCATGCTCTCACACTGAGAAGGAATTATTCCAGAGAGAAGTTTTGAAGGAGGAAAATGAGAGTGTTTCCATTTCAAGCACTTATTTTAAATGTAAGATTATAATTAGGGTCTTTTAAAACAACCCAGTTTATTTTACTTTTTCTTCTGAAAGCAACTTTTTTTTTCCTAGTCTTTACAAAAACTTTAAAAGCCTCACACTTTTTTTCGTCGTAATGTCAGATTTGAGTCAAAGGGCAATGAAAAACATCTCACGTTCATTCTGATTTAGATAATTCTAAATTCTGACATGAGAAAGGATCGCCATATCACATTAATAGTCTTGAGCTCCTTTCCACAACAGATCATCTCTAAAACTTTATCTCATAAATGTTAACAGCCGCGCCTTTTATCTAAATTAAAAACCTCAAGTCTTAGGTAAAAAAACAACTCGGCTTTCCGTGCTTTCTGTTAAGAAAGATCAGGATTTGACGCACTTCACTGCTTTAGATAATGGCGTGGCTACCAGATAAGAAGTGCTACACCCAGGGTCAATGACTGGGCTAATAAAGGGTGGAGTTCGTGCTTGATTCTTTGATTTTTGCTTTTAATAATGTAAAACGCACGCCGCAATGAAAGCGCTAAGCGCCGAGACCTTCAGGACTCTCGCGCCGCTCTCCATCACCTTCATCTTCACAGTTGCTCGCCCAGCCCCGGAATTCATGCAAATCAGTCTGCTATCCCTGGGGCAATACGAACCACTTTCGCGCCATTCGCTCAGGACCGTGCAGCAACGTATAGAGAGAGTCATGGAGCCCTAAACGCCCACTTTTTCAAGACGGATTTTACGCGACTCCAAAGCTATCACTTACATTTAGACTATTTTGGCAGGCTCTTTTTCTCCTGGGGCTGAGCGGGTCACGAGCCCGGGCGAGCCGTTACCACAGCTTGCAGGACCTGCGCCCAGCCCCGGGAAAGCCGGCCGGAGCCCCGCCCCTCCCGGCCCGGGTCTGGGCGCCCCGCCCGCCCGCCCGCCCGCCTCGCGGCTCGGGCTGCTACTGCTCGGTGGGACCGCGGCGCGCGTGGCTACTCCGCTCTCCCAGTTGCAAGCACTGGCCTGGGCGCCGGCCGCCAGCATGGACGCTCGCCGCGTGCGGGTGAGGGCTGGGTGGAATAACCCGAGGGTTTGGGCGCGGCGGGTGCTGGGCTCGGGCCGACTCTCTCCGACTCTGCGGACGGAGTGCTGCTTATCAACTACTGGCGGTCCTGGGAGGTTCCCGTTTAGGCAAGCCCCAGGTTTTGTGCATTTGGGATAAGTCCGGGCCTGGGGCCATCCCCGCCCGCCGTGCACACCCAGCACGAGGGCAGTGCGGAGATTTGAGCGGTTTGCAGGATGGTTGGCAGCGCTGGGTTGTCCAAGGCCACGTGTGCCCAAGGTCCACGTGCGCCGGGGGCGGGACAGCTGCCGGGACCGGCGGGTCTCCCCATTGTGTCCGCGGGTCTCCCCATTGTGTCCGCAGGGCCCCCCCGCTGTGTCCGTCCGCCCGAACCGGGCTGTTGGAACGCGGAGGGGAGCAGCCGCACTCTCAGGTCCCTTGGAGTTTGCCCTGCAGTCCCCCAGCCTTTTGCTGCGTTTAGCTCCCGGCGGGTGGGCAGCTCCGCCCGTGCGCACTTGCCGAGGAACCCTGGGCGCGCTCTCGCGCCAGCCACTTGGCTTTAACCGCTGGAGGTCGATGGGTTTGAAGTTTAAAGGTCTTGCAAACCGTCTCTTTAGAATTTGGGTTGTGCACATGGGCGGACGTGTCTCTAGTCCCAGGCGATGCATTGCAGTTGGATGACTTGGTGGTCCAAACTGTTCCCTGCCATTTGCTATTTTCCCACTCCCTTCCCCACCCCCCAACCTTACTCAAGCTGCAGGACGTTGCCTGAATGGAACGTTACTTCTTGCTCTAACGGAAACCGGAAAGTAGGGTCTGCCCCAGGAGAGGTTAGAAGGTGGGGGCTGGGTGGAAAGGAAGAGCGTGACATACTTAAAATAAATATCAGGGGTGAGGCACACACGGAGGCAAGGGTTCTGGAGTGGGTGGGCGGGTGGGGGAGCTTCGAAGACAAATCTCTGGAACTAGGCTTTGGCTTTCAGGATGAAGAAAGCCATGTATAGCTCAGTTTGCAATCTGACGTGCGTGGGTTCAAATTTGGGCGATCATGTAACTTGAGTAATCCATTTTACCTTTCTGAACCTCAGTTTCCCCGTTTGTTAAGTGGGAATAATGAGCACCTTTGTTGCGAGGAAATAATCATAATGTGAAAGCATACTTAATGCCTGGCGCAGCAAACACCTACTAAGTGGTATTAGTTATTACCTGCCTTCCCCAAAAGTTTGTTTCAACCATGACTATTTGTCTTGTTTCTTTTATATCTTTTTCTCCAAACATATATTTGCATGGTAACAATTCTTGGCAAGTGCTGACTTGTTAAAGCCCAGCATAGATTTCCATGACAGCTTCCAACAGAATGCCTCCCTTGAGTCTGTCTTGGGCCTCAGACTGCTTGCAGATAGATTGATCAGTAAATGGTGATAATTCCTGCAGTAATACAAGAATACTTCTGTCTTAGGAGATTGCAGACCTGTTTCCTTTTGGCCCTATGATCTTGGGCAGTCTCTTTTACCTCCCAGGAGCCTTAAATTTTCTCAACGGGAAAAGAGAGGGTTTCTGAGATCTCTTTTAATAAGTAATACCTCTACCTGTTATATTTTCTTGTGTTTCCAGAAGGACAAAGGGCCCATAGCAAAGCTTGCCCTTTCCAATTTTTCAGTGTAAAAAGTAATTTCTATTCCCTGGCCATATTTAAGTAAAAAAATATAGGAATTAATAAAACACTTTAGAAATCTCATTAAATTTTAAATGCCAGAAACTGTCGTCGTTTTTAAATGAGATAGATGCCAGTTACATTTTCTGATTAGCAGTGCCAGGCTGTTGTGTTTGAATGAAAGAAGCATTTTCATATCTACAAGTAATTTGTGCCTTACTGAAAACTTAAGACTTGTATATCAAGGGGACTGCAGAAAGAGCTGAATATCAGGCCAGGCTAATAGAGCGCTAAAGTGGAATCAGACATTCTTCCTGGTTTTGGAGTGGTGTTTGACTTTAACTTGGCTCCTTGTACATTTGTTCATTGGGTTGATATATTTGATTTGTAAGGACTTGGGCTGAAATCACTACACACACACACACACACACACACACACACACACACACACCCCACCCCCCCACCGATTGAAACAAGGCCTTTTGGAAAGCTTGTCATCTTGAAGTAGAGGTACTGTCTAGTTTTCGTAGTTTGGAAAATTAGTATCACAGTACATAACCCAAAGCTGACATAAAAAGGCCTCATTAGCTTGATTTTGGCTGAAGGAGAGAAATCACTCTACCATTTTGTACTTTTGAAATTTTCTTTTAGAAGTACAGTCTAATTTTTTAAAGGCAGATTTTAGGAGTTTGGTATTAAGTTCCTTGAGAGCTTAGTATACTACTGAGAGCTTGAGGCCTCTTCAGGTTGGTAGAAGGTTAAGCTGTACAGATATTTGAATAAATTGAATATAAATGTCGCTACAATTTTTCTTCAGAGGAGCCCTTTTTAGGATTTTACCTAGTTTTTAAAAATTATTTGTACTAATTGCAAATCCCTTTTCTGTATAAGTGGCTATAGCTACTCTGCTGTTTGAACTTCCTAAACTCAAAAATGATGTCTTTACTCAGAAACTAGTGAGCATCCCACTTAATAGTATTGCCATTTCCATTTGCAGCCAAAGAATCGCAGAGTAAAGAAGAACTTCAAGAAATTCAGATATGTGAAGTTGATTTCCATGGAAACCTCGTCATCCTCTGATGACAGTTGTGACAGCTTTGCTTCTGATAATTTTGCAAACACGGTAAGTGCTGCCTAAGAATAAACAGAATTGAGTCTGCAGTGCTCAAAATGCCCCAAATGCTTTGTGCGTGATTAAAACTGCTTGCTTTTTGCCTACATTTCTATACAGTCGTTATGAAAATACAGTATGCACTGTAATTTCATTTCACTTTTTGCTGTGGTTCTAGGTAGTAATTGTTGGAGGTAGATTAGCTACTTATTCTATCCTTTTGAAATGTCGCCTAACCTAACATGCTTGATGATTTGCCATAACAACTCAGAAATCATTTGTAAACCTCTGAACCATTTTTCTTTGTAACAAAAGCTATTCTCTTGTAGTGCACTTGTAAATGTGATTTGCTCTCTGCACGGTTTATGGAAAATTGGTTCTTGAAAAAGGGGGAAAAATGCACAACCACATTTATTTATTTATTTTACAGAAACCTAAATTCAGGTCAGATATCAGTGAAGAACTGGCAAATGTTTTTTATGAGGACTCTGATAATGAATCTTTCTGCGGCTTTTCAGAAAGTGAGGTGCAAGATGTGTTAGACCATTGTGGATTTTTGCAGAAACCAAGGCCAGATGTCACTAACGAACTGGCCAGTATTTTTCATGCCGACTCTGACGATGAATCATTTTGCGGGTTCTCAGAGAGTGAGATACAAGATGGAATGGTGAGTTTGAGAATTTCACCAATATCAAGAAGTAAGGTACATTTCAAGGCATGACATACATGCTTTAAAAAAGTTTTTTTTCCTGTAATTTTTGTTTTAGTCATGCCAGAAGATTCTGTTGATCATTTTAAAATTTAAGGGTATTTTCTTCATGTCTTAAAGCAGTTTTTACTCATGTAGTCCTGCTCGTAAGCCTGAACGTTTTGTAGGCTCTGAAAATCTTGGAAACTGGTAATATAAAATTGGCCAACCTCCAGATTTCCATTGCCACAGAAATCCAGCCTAATCAGAAGAAGGACACATGTCCTCAAAATTAGCTACATTCACATTTAAGTTCAAGTGCCCAGTCCAGTGCCTGGCATAGAGCAGGCCTTTGGTAAATGTTCCCGTTGTGGAGCTATGCATCTGAAAAGCCTATGATAATTCATGTGCATGAGATTGTGTATTGTTAATGACAGTCAGGGCCCCTTCCTGCTTCCACTTTTGCTCCTTGGTCTGCTTTTCCTGTGCACACTGCCTTATCTTTTTAACCTCTATCCCCCTGCTCAGGCCACTGCTGCTGCTGATGCATCTCGGGCCCACTCTCCTTGAGCATACTGTTTATTTCTGCAGACGTTTTCTTGTTAGCAAGATTTTCTTGACAAAGGAAGCAGTGTGTTGATTTACAGTATGGTGCATAATCTTCAGCTCATTGTGGTCTGACATGGGTCCACTGCCTGGGACCACACTTGAGGGACACTGGCATAAGTGAGAGTGCCTGGCCAAGAAGTGTTTCATCACTGTCTAACTTCATGGTAATATAATATTTCTTCTAATAAGTGATGTTGCTCTAAATTGGTGCGTATTGGAGTTATTGCGAGGGCTGGTCTGCAAATCTGGATGTGACCCAAACATTTTCTATGGCCTGAATCACTTCTGGGTGTTTTTTCAGATCTTTGTAGATGTGGATTGTACTGATTAATGAAACGCCAATTGATTAAAAGTCTTAAGAACTCATAAAAGTTTTTTTGTCACTTTATATTCTCTCAGTTCATGACACTAAAAGTACATGGAGAGTAATAGAAGCTGTGATGATTTTAGAAATTTTTAAATTTAAAAATGGGTCTTCCCTTTCTGAGACTTTATGGGTGATATATTTTGTTCTCGTTTTTTATTTATTTAACCTCAACCATGCCTACAGTCAATTTTAGGATATTTTCATCACCCTAAAAAGAAACCTGTACCCATTAACCGTCACTTAGCATCCTTTCCCCACACCCTCAGTCCCTGGCCACCACCAATCTGTTTTCTATTATTATAGATTTGCCTGTTCTGGACATATCATATAAGTGGAATCATACAATATGTGGTCTTTTGTGACTGGCTTCTTTCACTTAGTGTAATTTTTTAAGGTTCTCCCATGTCATGGCATGTGTCAGTACTTCATACCTTTTTATTGTTGATCAATATTCCATTATGTGAATATACCACATTTATACATCATCGGTTGATAAATGTTGAATATGTTGGGCCATTTGTACCTTTTAGCTATTATGAATAACACTGATATGAACACTCATGTACAAGTTTTTGTGTGGATATATACTTTTGAGTATATAACTAGGAGTGGAATTGCTGGGTCATAAAGTAACTGTTTCACCTTTTGAGTAACTGACAGACTTTTCCAAAGTGGCTGTACCATTTTACATTCCAACCAGCAATGTATCTCCACATCTTCGCTGCATTTGTTATTGATTTAGCTCTCCTAGTGAATATGAAGTAGTATCTTGTGATTCTGATTTGCATTTCCCCAATGGCTAATTTTAATACATATTTAATGATAAAAACCTATATTACTTTGAAATATTTTTTTTTTTTTAATTTTAATCTTATAAAGTAGATTAGAGAGGTACCTAGAGTAGTCAGATTCAGGGACAGAAAGTAGCATTGTGGCTGCCAGGGGTTTGGGGGAGGGGGAATGGGGAGTTACTGTTTCATGTGTACGGATTTTCAGTTTGAGAAGATGAAAAGTTCTGAAGATGAACGGTGGTGATGGTTGCACAATAATAGGAATGTATTTAATGCCAGTGAACTGTACACCTAAACATGGTTAAAATGGTAAATTTTATGTATATTTTACCACAATTTTTTTAAAAAGTAGATTAAAACATTGACTCATCTTTAACATAGTTTAGTGTTAAAGCCATGTTTATGAGAGAACCCATATTCCTGTAGGAATTTTTTAAAAATACATAATGATCCATTTTTAAAGAAATTAAAAAGGGAGCTGAGATTTTCACATTAACAAAAAAAGCTCAGAACTGCTGGCCATGGGGCTGTGAAGATGGCTTATAATACTGTGTCCCAGAGAGGCTACCTAAGTTAAACTGCACTCAGATTTTGTTGTATTTATTTGTAATTTCGGAATTTGTTATCCAGAGCTGTCAATTAAAATGGACAAAGTGGTCAATTAAAATGTATTCGATGCAGGTGTCTTTTGTCCAGAAAGGATTTTGTAGTCATACTGGTGCAGCTTGTTCCACAATCAAAAAGTCACTAACGACTCCATTGTTCTGACGGCCTAGAGACTGCAGCCAGACCGTGCGGGCTGTAGGACTCGCAGTCAGTGCAGACATCCAGGACCTCTCCGAGTGGCCATGAAGTTTCCAACTCGAAATACCAGGAGAGCAGCCAACAAAAAAGCAGCACCCCCTGAACCCTCAGAGAATTCTGTGACTGATTCGAATTCTGATTCAGAAGATGAAAATGGCTTGAATTTTTTGGAGAAAAGAGCTTTAAATATAAAGCAAAACAAAGCGATGGTAGGTATCTGACCTGGAACGAACTCTTCCCAGGTCTTCTCTAAGCTACTTGTTGCTTATCTGTCAAGGAGTATTTTCAGTGTAGCTGTGAAGTCTTTACAATGTGTGCTTTAAAATATGTGTTCTTTCCATATACTTTTTTAAAATATCTATTAAAGTCTTGGTAAATGTGTAGGGAAAATCAGAAACTCTTTTGAGATGTGCTACAGTGATTTCCAGAGGTTGCTCATTTTCAGCAGTTATTCTAAACTAGTCATTTCTGTTTAATTTCCTTCCTTTTTAGCTTGCAAAACTAATGTCAGAATTAGAAAGCTTCCCTGGCGCATTTCCTGGACGGCATTCCCTCCCGGGCCCCAGTTCCGTAAGTGCAGATCCTTGCTTGTTCAGTAGTGTTTGGGGCAGGTCTAAGGGTAGGTTCGTTATGACATTCGAAACTCCAGTTTCCTTATTTTGTATGGTTTTATAGACAGGAAATACAGAAAACCTATACTGGATCTCTGGGGTCTCTTCCTTGCATCCTGGGGCAGGTGTGGCCTCCCTGTACCATGCTCATGCACTCGATCGCTTATTTTTCTCCTTCCCTCGTGCCGAGAATAAAAATCGAAAAAATTTTTTCCATATCCCCAGCATTAGCACATTCCTCCTACATGGTAGATGCATCATAATAGATGTTTTTAAAATCAGAGGAGGAAAAAATTATTTTCCTAACCAAGTCATAGCCTAATATGTGTGATTATATTCTGAAGAACTAAGCTGGTACCACTCAGGGGACTTTGGTGTGTCTGCTGTGGTACAAAAGAAAAGGCCTTTCCCCACCTCTCCTGAGGAAAAAGGGAAGAAGCAAGCAAGGAATGGAAGAAGGGAAACCATACATACTTTTCTCTCTTGTGTCATGTAGAAACAATGAGTATGTAAGAACTCAAGAGATGTTGTAGGAAAGGGTATTTTGGAAAATGAGATTCATTCTTACGTTTGTATTATGTAGATGAATAAGTAGATCATCTAATTTTGAGAGAAACTGGACTTGGTGTTACAAAAGCAAAATTATAATGGCTATATCATTTTGGGGGCTCATTTTCCATGAATTATAGAAAGAACAAAGATAATTAGAAAACAGAGCTCTCTTTTTTCTTAAAAGAAACAAAAAAAACATATAAGGAGAAGGTGAAGCTTCTCTTCCTTCTGGAATAAATGGGTTCCGCTGTATGTGTTTTGTTAAGCAACCAAAGACACCCCGAAGGCGTACCTTCCCAGGTGTTACTTCCAGGAGAAACCCCGAACGGAGAGCTCGTCCTCTCACCAGGTCAAGGTCTCGGATCCTCGGGTCCCTTAGCTCTCTTCCTGTGGAGGAGGAGGAGGAGGAGGAAGAGGATAAGTACATGCTGGTGAGAAAACGAAAGTCCATGGATGGCTACATGAACGTGAGTTTCCTGTGTCTGTGTTTGCTCTTCTGTTTTTCATCTTCTGTAGGCCCAGTGTCATATGCCTAGCATGGGTACACACATAGCCTCAACACCAAATGATTCATGTTAAACGTTCTCAAACTGTTGAGAATTATTAGTGTCGCACAAAGTTATTTGGTGGTTTTTGTTAGGAGGTAAGAGAGTTGTTTTCGTCTTCGACTTTTCTTAGTTGTAGGAATTATTTCTACGATGTCCTGTTATTTTTAGTAAACTTAAGACTTGCCTCCTCTTCATCAGTCTTAAGAGAAATTTCCAGGTTTAATTCTCTGAAGAAATTATAAATCAAGTATCTGAAATTCAGAGCCGGGGAGAGCCAGTAAGAGCACTGTTCCCTGCTTGTCATTATATAGGAAGACGACATGCCCAGAGGTCGTCGTCCTGGATCCATGACCCTTCCGCATGTAATTCGCCCGGTGGAAGAAATTACAGAGGACGAGCTGGAGAACATCTGCAACAGTTCTCGAGAGAAGATATATAGCCGTTCATTGGTAAAAAGCCTCTACGTTCTGTCTGAAAATGTAACCGTCTGGAGGAGAGGAAGAAAGCTTCCATCCTTAGAGTTTTGCTAATATTCTAAAGGTCTTAGCCTATAGGGTATATGCCTATGTGTTATTTTCATGTAAGAAAAGAGTTTTATAGCATCCTTGGGATTTAAGCCTCTTAATAAGTCTTCAGTAGCATTAAATGTTTTCCCTTGATTTAGAAGTTGATTCATTCACATATATTTACTGTGTATGATGTGTGTCTATATAGATTGGTACTGGGGATTTGATAGTGTGCTAAAGATAAAAAAAGGATTTGGGGCAGGGTTATTCTGCATGATAAGATCTTTTCCTGAAGAAAATTAGTTTTGATAATATTAACTATTGAGTCTGCCAATTGGATGAAATCACTTGAAGTACTTTTATTAAATACCCTGGCATATACATGTGTATGTAGATGTGAAATAAGATTCAGAATGTCAGATTCTACCCACAAAGAAGGACATTCTTTAAATATGCCATTTTTCTCTACTAAAAGCAGTAGTGGTTTTTTGTTTTGTTTTGTTTTGTTTTTCTTATTTGCTTATTATTTGTAGGGATCTACTTGTCATCAGTGCCGCCAGAAAACAATCGATACCAAAACAAACTGCAGAAACCCAGAGTGCTGGGGCGTTCGAGGCCAGTTCTGCGGTCCCTGCCTTCGGAACCGTTATGGCGAAGAGGTCAAAGATGCTCTGCTGGATCCAGTAGGTGCCTCGAAGGGGTGATCTGTGGACTTGAAGGCCTGCCATGAGCTGACAGGGCCAGAAAGACAGCATGGGTTGAACCCTTAGTGTTGTGGGTGTTCATTTCAGGAGAGCAGATGAATTCATAGCGTTGGTGTTACATAGTTGCGAGCCCCTTCCAGAGTGCTTGGGACCTGGCCGTTCTTCATTCACCCCTGGTAGTTTGCTGTGTGACTTTCTGAGCCTGATTTCCTAAGGGAACATTGGGCATGACGGATGGCTAATAACCATGTTACGATTTTTTTTTTTTT
>NW_011888783.1:16647480-16652757 GCF_000151845.1 Pteropus vampyrus | reverse complement strand
GGAGAGAAGTAGGTTTGCTTTAATTATGCCTTTTTTTTTAATTAAAAAAAAAAAAAAGACTCAAATGCAATTGATGGTAACTACCTTATAGGTTAAATAGGAATACATAAGTAAGGGAGAGAAGTAGGTTTGCTTTAATTATGCCTTTTCACAATTCTCCTTCAGAACTGGCATTGCCCACCTTGTCGAAGAATCTGCAATTGCAGTTTCTGTCGGCAGCGAGATGGGCGGTGTGCGACTGGGGTCCTTGTGTACTTAGCCAAATACCATGGCTTCGGGAATGTGCATGCTTACTTGAAAAGGTAATGGTTGGTTTTTCTCTTTTCCATACCCAAATCTTACCTTGATTTATGTGTCTTAATAAAAGGATAATAGAAGTCAGAGTAGTGGTTATCTCTGGGTGGGGGTGCAGGCGTTGACTGGAAAGGGGCACACTGAGAGTCTGGGAAACATTTTACATTTTCATATGGGTAGTGGTAACTCACGTGCACACTCATGTGTGTATAAAAATTGAAGTCGTACACTTAAGATGTTATAACTCAATAAAAATATTTTAGTCATTCAAAAGAGAATTCTTAGTTTGAAAATGATATCCTGACGTGTTACATTTTCTTTTTTCAGTCTGAAACACGAATTTGAAATGCAAGCATGATAGCTGGAAGATCCACTACCTGCCTTCCACTGCATAATATTCCTGGTTAAAGTTTTCACTTTTGTCATGTGATTGAAACCCAAGTTAAGAATTTTGATGGTCAATCTGTTTTATAGGAAAGTCAAATCAGGTTAATCTCATTAGACGGATGTTTCTGAGCATCATGGAAGCATATTGCTTGCTAGCCATACTTTGCCCTCTTGCCATTTCTCCTTTGATTTCCCCTGCCCCTCACCACCCCCCTCTATTTCCAGTGGTTCTCTTTCACCATCTAGTTTCTGATTTTTTTTTCAATGACAATTTTATGAAAGCAGGCTTGATTTAATTGGTGTTGAAATAGCCCTGGAAGCCACCTATAAAACCAAGCACTTAGAAACACAGTAGTAGTGTTAACTAACTACATCTATTGAATTCCAGAGACTAGCGCTCTAACTTGTTTACATGAAAACAATGGATATGATTTAGTGTTTGTACTAGTTGATATTTCTAACAGACTCAAGGCGCAGAAGTCTTAAAATCACGTGGAGAAATGAGGTCATCATTGGAAAGTGGAGTATGTTGCTTTGGATGCCTCAAGAATATTCTGTGTATTGTGCTTATTAGACAAGTCGCAGCTGAGGCTTAGTTGCTGCTGATTTCTTCCACCATGGGGTTGGGGTGCATCAGGCTCACACAGTCCTGACCCAAAGGTTTGTGGGCAGTGCTATACTTGAGGTCATTGTAGAGTAGAAAAGATATCCTAGGGAATTAGGATGGCGAGTCTTCAGAAATAGGCTGATTTGAATTCATGGTATAAAACTTTGGTAATAATGGTAGTTTACCAAGTTTATTTCAGTACACAAATATGTACGGTATTTCAAATAAATTCTTGATCATTTTGCATGGAAAATTAATACTAACACTAGTCTACAATTGTTTGCAGTTTTTGCTTTCTTGAAGACATAAGCTAGGCACAGAGTTCGTGTTCAGGTTTTTAAGCACTTTGAGAACAATGACAAGTGCCTTTTTGGAGATGGGTAACTTTCCAGTTTCTTAACTTGATGTCTGTGCCACTTTAGTTTCTGGGCAGAATTCATGTGTCATCTCCCCCTTCCTCATTTTTTACATTAATCAAATCGTCTGAGAGAGGTGGAATCTGCTTTGCATGTGCAGCCTGTTGCTATGCCCATTTGGTGTTTATTGCGTAATTGGACCTTGAATCAATAAATGTAAATAGAGCTTTTGATCTGTAATGCTTTTATACAAAGTTTTTATTTTAATAATAAAACATTTTGTTTTAGCTTGTCTGCTTTTTTTAAATCTTCAATGCTCAATCTTACTGCACTGAATTCTATTTTTTTCCCCCTTATATTTAAACAACAGACCATTTCTGCCTTTTCTAGTCTCCCTTTTGGTTTAAATTTCTGAAGGTCAAGGGCCAGCTCTTTTGAAGAGGGTCTAGCTTGGTGATATGACTCCTAGCTTCGATCAGAAAATCAACCAAGACGGATACATCGCCGGATAGAAAATAGTATGTGCTCATGAAGTTTTATAATGTTGGTTTCTTTTACCATTTGCCAACCCAAGAACTAACAGTGATTTCACAATACCTGACTTGCTTTTATCAACCATTCAAATATCTATTAAAGGCACACTGTGCTTTGAAGCCTGGTCCAGGACTGAGAGCTTCAAAAAGACAAAAGCATGGTCCGAAAGCTCCCGATTATTGGACCACGGCAAAAACTATAGTTGGTGGCCAGATCATGCTGCAGCCTATTATTCATGTGGCATCTGAACTGAGTATGTTATTGTACCTTTTTAGAGGTTTGTAAAAAAAGCATGTGACAGGCAGTATGGTCCACAAAGCCTAAAATGTTTAGTTCTGGTGCTTTACAGAAAGTTTGCTGACTCCTCTAGACTTATCTGCGAAACCATGTTTACCTACACATATTTGGGGAGCACAAGCTAAATGAAGTTTTTGTTTGTTCATGGTGTGTGTGCGCAGCCTATGTAATCTTATGGGTAGGTCAGCGTACTTACCACCACAGCCAAGATGCAAGTATGGTTTTTTAAAATTACATTTTAATTTTTAAAATTTTATTTTTAATTATAGTTGATATGTCTTAGTCTTAGTTTTGGGTGTACAACAGTGATTCAACATTTATATGCCTTATAAAAGCACAGTAAGTCTAGTAACCATCACTGTACATTAGTTATGATATTGTTGACTGTTCCCTATGCTGTATTTTACATCCCGTGACTTATAACTGGAAGTTTGTGCTTTTAATTATGGTTGATATTTAATATTTTATATTTTAGGTGAACAACATAGTGGTTAGACATTTATATGATTTATGAAATGATCCCCCAGTTAGTACCCATCTGGCACATACACTTACTAAAATATTACTGACTATAGATATATATATAATACATATATATACACATACATATATATCCCCTATGCTTTACATCCTTGTGACTATTTTATGACTGCCAGTTTGTACTTAATCTCGTCACCATTTTCGCCCCAACCCTAAATGAAGTTTTATAACATATTCTACATAGATGAAAAAGGAATGTTTTTCTCCCCCATAAACTTGGAATTCTAAGAACCCAAATTATCCAACACTTTGTGAAATTGAGAAGCTGAAGATTTTCAGAGTTATTCAAAACTGGTGGTTGTTTAGAACATTGTAGTGTTATGTTTTACTATTACAAAGTAGAACTAATAATGGTTTTTATTAAAAATATTGACTAATAACAGTTGATTCCTGAGGGCTTACTCTTAAGAGGTTTACAATCTAGTGGAGAAACTAACAAAAACCTACAAATAATTGGAGTAGGAATGAAGAAAGAAGAAATAATTGGCATTTTCTCATTACCAAGCGTTTTACAGCATTGATGGCCCATGGATTTTGTAATGACTCCCACCTGACAAGGAAACCTTAGATTAGTTGTTCAGTCCCAGTCTTGCCTGTGGGAGCCCCAGGCTTTCTCCCACACACTCTATTGCAGAGCTCCACACACCATCCTTAGATTTGAGAGAACTCGAGTTTTGACAAGTATGAGAAATAGCATTATGGCAGTCATGCTCCAGGAATTTTTTTATAGGTCTCTCCATCCTGGATTCTCCTTGTTTGAGATGGTATTCACCTTTATTTCTCCTACTAAGTGGTTGAGAAATGAAGTAGAAATTATAATGGACTTCAATAATTGCATAGTGAAGAAGGGCAAAGGCAGTAGAGGATGCTGCAGGAGGGTTTATTGGTGTTTTAGTTAGAAAAAAGTGAGAGGGAGCTCCTGATGGCTCAGGGTCAGGTAGAAAATTGTGTTATTTGCAGATCAGAGGAATGGAGTAGTTCAGTGCTTTGGAGTGGAGCTGGAGAGTATTAGGTGCTGAGAGGAACAAAAAGTGGGCAAATGTTACTTAATGTTAACTATATATTTATGGGATAATATCTCAAAGATGAGGAAGTAAATCCAGAGAGGTTGAGAAAAATGCCCAATGTCACATAGCTAAAGGGGCAGAACTAGACTAATGTATTCCAGTTTTTTTCCTTTTTTTTTTTTTTTTGCAAAACAGCTTTCCTGCTTTGGCAGTCAGAAAAGCAGGAGGAGGTTAATCAGGTTCTGTCAGTGAGAGCAAGGGCATCTTGGATGTGGAGCAAGCTGACTGAATGGCTTCCGCAGAAACACTTGAGCAAGAAGACAAGCAGAGCTGGGAAGGGGCTGAGAGCTGTGTGGTCAGGAGGGGTTAGGAGGAAGATAGTAGGAAACCAATGTATTGGATCGTCTAGCCTAGATGCTGAAACCCCTCATGCTTTTAACTTCAGAACATTATAGTCCTGTGTATAGGTAGGAGAAGACTCCCTGTATTAACTACAAGGTTGGGGAGGAGGAGCATAAGAGGAGGGCAAGAACTTCAAAGGAGGTGTTGCTATGAGACAATGGAGGATGGACTAGAGCTTGGAATGGCAGTAGGGAGCGAGGGATCTTTAATGTGCAAGGAATGGACTCTTGGTTGCAGAGAAATTGGCAAGTTCCAGGTAGAGAGGCCTTTATCCATGATAATATCCAGGTGGTGCAAGACTTGTTTGAAGGAAAGAGCAAGAGACAAAGGAGATAGCACTTAAGGCTAAAAGTCACTAACACTTGTACTTTGTCAGTCTCCCTTGCCTTTTGTTTTATACAGTAGCATTTATACTACATGTACAACTTTTTTAGCATGAAGATTGTCAAAATTTTAAATGGCTATACAGTATTTCTTTATATGAGTGGTCCATAACTTACTTAAACAATTCCCAATTTGTGGGTATCTGGATTGTTAACAATCTTTTGCTGTTATAAATAACGCTGTAATTAGTATTGTGCCTAAATCTTTGGTTAAAATAGATTTCTAGAAGGTGAAGTAACTTAATTATAGGAATGAAGAGAGGTAAGATTTTGGGATTTTGGAGAGTGGGGCTGGTCTACAGATTTAAGCTGCCCAGAGTTCTAGGTGGACTTGGATGCAGCCCAAGGATGGAGGGAGAGGAGGTGAGCTACTTGACCAGATACCAAAATGGGAAGCATGTCTCTCTGTGGGTGGATTCAACCTGTAACATTGCAAATGTGTATCGCTGGCCAAATAAGAAACATTTTTT
>NW_011888783.1:16598289-16647430 GCF_000151845.1 Pteropus vampyrus | reverse complement strand
TGCTTTGGAGTGGAGCTGGAGAGTATTAGGTGCTGAGAGGAACAAAAAGTGGGCAAATGTTACTTAATGTTAACTATATATTTATGGGATAATATCTCAAAGATGAGGAAGTAAATCCAGAGAGGTTGAGAAAAATGCCCAATGTCACATAGCTAAAGGGGCAGAACTAGACTAATGTATTCCAGTTTTTTTCCTTTTTTTTTTTTTTTTGCAAAACAGCTTTCCTGCTTTGGCAGTCAGAAAAGCAGGAGGAGGTTAATCAGGTTCTGTCAGTGAGAGCAAGGGCATCTTGGATGTGGAGCAAGCTGACTGAATGGCTTCCGCAGAAACACTTGAGCAAGAAGACAAGCAGAGCTGGGAAGGGGCTGAGAGCTGTGTGGTCAGGAGGGGTTAGGAGGAAGATAGTAGGAAACCAATGTATTGGATCGTCTAGCCTAGATGCTGAAACCCCTCATGCTTTTAACTTCAGAACATTATAGTCCTGTGTATAGGTAGGAGAAGACTCCCTGTATTAACTACAAGGTTGGGGAGGAGGAGCATAAGAGGAGGGCAAGAACTTCAAAGGAGGTGTTGCTATGAGACAATGGAGGATGGACTAGAGCTTGGAATGGCAGTAGGGAGCGAGGGATCTTTAATGTGCAAGGAATGGACTCTTGGTTGCAGAGAAATTGGCAAGTTCCAGGTAGAGAGGCCTTTATCCATGATAATATCCAGGTGGTGCAAGACTTGTTTGAAGGAAAGAGCAAGAGACAAAGGAGATAGCACTTAAGGCTAAAAGTCACTAACACTTGTACTTTGTCAGTCTCCCTTGCCTTTTGTTTTATACAGTAGCATTTATACTACATGTACAACTTTTTTAGCATGAAGATTGTCAAAATTTTAAATGGCTATACAGTATTTCTTTATATGAGTGGTCCATAACTTACTTAAACAATTCCCAATTTGTGGGTATCTGGATTGTTAACAATCTTTTGCTGTTATAAATAACGCTGTAATTAGTATTGTGCCTAAATCTTTGGTTAAAATAGATTTCTAGAAGGTGAAGTAACTTAATTATAGGAATGAAGAGAGGTAAGATTTTGGGATTTTGGAGAGTGGGGCTGGTCTACAGATTTAAGCTGCCCAGAGTTCTAGGTGGACTTGGATGCAGCCCAAGGATGGAGGGAGAGGAGGTGAGCTACTTGACCAGATACCAAAATGGGAAGCATGTCTCTCTGTGGGTGGATTCAACCTGTAACATTGCAAATGTGTATCGCTGGCCAAATAAGAAACATTTTTTTAATGTAATTCTGTGAATTTGTGGGAAGTGCTCATTGTCAGATGAAAGTACCCGATGATAATGTATGATTGCAACAGTGCTCAATCCAACATTATAAATATTTGCCAAAGGAGGGTAACTAGGTGGGCACCTCCTAGCCAGGCTCACTGCTCAGTACAGTGTATTGTTCATAGCAGGTATTTTAGAGATGAGGCAATTCAACAAGGTTAAGTAACTTCTGAAGACTTGAGCCTATGAATACTCTCCTAGCTGAAGAAGAGCAAGATTAGAACCAAAAATGCTTCTGAGGGCTTCAGATAAACCTGGCTACATACCTTGATCATAACACATGATACCTGACACCCATATTTATATGTTTATTTTAGGTTTTTTTCCCCTCAAGACCATGAAGTCCTTGAGAGCAAGATAGTCGATCCAAATACACTTATCATGTAATAGGTACTCAACAGATGATTATTAAATATTTACCAAAGGATGAATTGAGTGTCCTGGGCAGGAAAGTTCCTGAGATTTGGGTAGAGAGAACAAGAATTACAGTGGAGGAGAAATAATGGGTAGATCCCAACATTGAAAGAAAACATTGAAGTCCTGAGGTGTAACCTTTCTTCGATATAATGCTTAGTCTGCTATGAAGCTACCATGGTCAATTCATTAAAAAATAATGTATTTATGATAATGTATTTTTCTATGGGGAAAATATAATTTATTATCCTAACTTTAAAGAAATACCTCGTTAACTTATTTATTTAAAATCCCTTTGAATTAGTACATTTTCCCTCCTTTTTTTCTCTTGCAGTTTATTTGTTTAGTTTCCCACATTTTATGAATTGCAACCCCATGGTGTCATTTATGTTCCTGTCCTCTCTGTTAGCTCTAAAAGCTTGATCTGATTCAGATGCAGCAATAATACTTTCTCCACGGTGTTCACATCAAAAGACTTACTATCCTGTCGTCTCTTTTGTATTGTTAGTGGCCTCTGATGAACGTGTCCTGTAAATTCTCTTTCCTTCTTCATTAATCAACTGGAAATGTTATCTCAATGACTGAATTATCTTAGGTAGGGTTTGTTCAGAAAGGATGTATTAAGGACTTGATTTTTTTTTTTTTTAATGCCAGTTTTTAGAATATAAAATCAGGTCTTTGGTATTCTCTAATGGTGCTTGCCAATGTTTTTTGTTGTTGTTGTCATTTGTTTTTAAGTATTATATGAACTCTTGGCTTTTTGAAATATTTGCTGTGTTTCAGTCCACTGCAGTTATTATTCTTATTGAGGCCCAGTTTTGACCCGATGGGAGCCTCTTCATGTAGCCTCCTGCATCTTTCTGATATGACCCCAGTGGTCTTTGCTAATTTCCTTTGTTTTCTCTTAAGACAAAATGTTCCAGGCTCACCTTATACATTTTCTGCCCAAAACCTAGACTCAGACATTTCTCCAAAGTGTTTTATTTTCAAAATGCATTTCTTTCATATCTACTTGTTGTCTATCTGTCTATTACATATATGCTTATACATATACAATTTATGTAAATATGCTTCTATATAAGCAAATTTATAAGTATATATAAATATGTTATAGTAATATGTCAATAATATTACTATACATACATATATGGTTTCAGAATAATAATATCAATATTATTACTAAAATATTAATATTATTACAGAAAACAGTTTAAGACAGTCCTTAGTATAAGTCCTTTGGAAAAGATTATTGTTTTTAAAACCATTTCAAACAGTTTCTTTTATGTAGTTAAGTCATCCACTTAATACACTGTTAGGTTCATTTGTTTTATTTTGCTTTTGGTTTTAAAGACTGCTTTTTTAAAAATTAGGATTTAATTTTGTTTTATAATGATGTAAAACAGTTATATATTTCCAAAGTCAAGCTCAGAAATAAGATGTTTTTAAAGAAGTCTTAATGATATCCTTTTTCTTCCACCCTGATCCTTTTTTCCCTCTATAGATAAACATTTTAAAAAATTTATGACTCATACTTTGATTTTCAAAAATATAAGCAAATATGTATATATATGTATATATTTGTACCCTCCTCTTGCCTTCTCTGATAATGGCAGCATTATTATGTACTGCATACTTTTCTCTATCATGCCTTTGTTACTTAAATATCTACAGTATACAGTAGAGATGAACATAATTAATTTTATTGTACAAAGAATATTATACAAAGAATTATGAAATATACTCACATATATGAATATGGAACTAAGCTTGAAAGTTTCAGTGGAAAAGAGACTATGGAGAGTGATTTTTCTCTCCTACTCAAACACCCAAGGACACATTGTTCTGTGAGCTTATGCAAAGGAAGTCGAATTCTCTTTTCTCACATGCTTAGTGGGCAAGCCATATCAGTGGGAACCAGTATTTCGGTTTTCTCTTATTTTTATTTGATTACACATTCTTTAATAGACTGATCCTCAAGTTTGTCTTCTAAATTGAATAGCTGTAAATGTTTCTCACTTCTTGGAGACCATCCAGTATGGCTTTTAGAAAAGTAATAATCACCATGAGAGCTTGCTTGAATTTCCAAGACATGACCATTTTGAGTATCCTAGTGCTTAAAGAGGAAAAATATGTAAATAAAATTCCTTTATGCAAATGCTTCCTGCAACTCTCATTGCCAGCCAAATTCTTGTAAATCATGATAAACAGATGCTACTGAACTAAATGACTAAGTAAAATTATGGAGATAGATTCTATTTATCTTATTTTTCAGTGTTGGGGAGGGAGAAACGGATATTAACTAAATTTTATCTGTCTGCATGATGATTAAGACAGACATCAGGAACTCTATTAACTGATTTCAGCAAGGCCAGATGTAGGACTCTGAAGAGCTGCCCCCGGTAAGGGAGAGTTCCCGCTGCAACTTAGTTTGCTTTATCAGAGAGCTGGGTTTTGAAAACAATCTAATATGAAGCTTGCTGGGTCTTTGCCTACTGCTTAGCTTTCCGTTAATTTTTTCTAAACTAAAAAAAAAAAAAAAAAAAATCCTTGAAGTTAAGTTCATATAACGTAAAATTTACCACTTTATTTTAAAATGTACAATTCAGTGGCTTCTAGTACATTCGTAAAGTTGTGTGACCACTGCCACTATGTAGCTTTAGAACATTTTCATCACCCCCAGAAGAAACTGGGTACTTACTACACAACTCATTCCCCTTTTCCTCTCTCTTCAGCCCTTGGCAACCCATCTGGTTTCTGTCTGTATGGATTTGCCTATTCTGGACATTTGGGAACATAATATGTGGCTTTTTGAGTCTGGCTTCTTTCACTTAACATAATGTTTTGAAGGTTCATCCTTGTAGTATATATGAGTACTTCATGGCCAAAAAATATGCCTTTATGCATGGTATACCACAGTTTATCCCTTCATCAGTTGATATCCAGATATTCTGATTATTTTCATGTTTGGCTATTATGAATACCGTTGCTATGAATATTTGTTTACAAGTTTTTGTTTGAACACCTTATTTCAATTTTCTTGGGTATATACCTAGGACTGAAATTGCTGAATCATATAGTAATGATTTGTAATTGTTTGAGTAACTACTTGATTGTGTTTTCGCTTGCTTGATTGAATTCTTTGATGCACAAAAGTTTTTATTTTAATAGAGTCCAAATTATCATTCTTTTCTTTTGTTGCTTGCGTTTTTGGTATTATATCATCTAAGAATCTGTTGCTGGATCCAACATTATGAAGATTTATGCCTACGTTTTTTTTCTAAGTGTTTTATAGTTTTAGCTCTCACATTCGTTTTAATTTTTGTATATGAGGTGAGGTAAGGGTCCAACTTCATTCTTTTGCATATAGATATCCAATTGTTTCAGCATCATTTGTTGAAAAGACTCTCCCCCCTGCCCCAGGCCCCACTGAATGACCTTGGCACCCTTGTTGAAAATCAGTTAATGGTAGGGTATGGGTTTATTTCTGGACTCTCAATCCTATTCCATTGATCTTTATACTTATGCCAGTACCACACTGTTTTGATTACCACAATTTTGTAGTAAGTTGTGAAATTCAGAAGTGCGATCCCTCCAACTTTCTTTTTTTTCCAAGATGGTTTAGATGATTTGTGGTCCCTTGCAATTCCATGTGAATTTTAGGATCAGCTGATCAATTTCTTTGATCAGAATTGCATTGAATCTGCAGTTCAATTTGGGGAGTATTGCCATGTTAGTAATATTAAGTCTTCTAATCCATGAACACAAGCTGTCTTTCCATTTCTTTAGCACTTCTTTAATTTCTTTCAGCAGTTTTGTAGTTTCCAGTGTTCAAGTCTTGCATCTCCCTAGTTAAATTTATTTTCAAGTATTTTATTCTTTTTGATACTATTTTAACTGAAATAATTTTTAAATTTTTTTTAGATTGTTTATTGCTTATGTATAGAAATACAACTCATTTTTGTATATTGAAGTTACTGTGTGTAACACTTCCTCGTTAACAAGAAACTATTTCCCACTACTCCGTGCTTGGGAACTTTCGCTAATTCTTTGGGTTTAACAGTTATTCTCTGATCTCGTCTTTCCCAAATCCTGAAGGATATTGCAACCCTCTTAAGTCTCACCCATCTTGGTGTGAGCGTGTAACACTTCCTTGTTAACAACAAGTTCCTGCTCTTAAATTAATCACAGATGATGGTTCTTTTCATTATAAAATACTGACCGAAATGTTGGGGAGGAGAAAAAGAGAGATGGGAAATAAGATTATATTTTAAAATTTATTATTATTTTTTGATATATTTTGATGATTATAGAAATATCTTTTGATTACTTACATGGAATCGGAATTTCAGAATTCAAATCACCCATAATCCTGCCACTCACACGTAACCACAGTCAGAAACGCATTTTACTTATAGGTGCCGAACATGAACGAATATTGTAAACATCGCTAAGATCGCACCCTCCCTATCATTTCTATCCTTCCTTTTTTTTTTTTTTTAACATCTAAATTCTGTAATAACAACTCATGGTTAGGAAACATCAGTTTAAATACTTTATAAAAATAAGAAGTAATAGTAATTGCTTTACATTTATTTGGGACAGCCACCTTTGGTAAGTCATTTTTATGGGTCCTTTTTCTTTTTTTTAAATTAAAGTAATACATGCATTTGGTTAAAACAATCAAATAGTTCTGAAGGATTCATAATGAAAAGCAACAATGCCTTTTTTCACTTTTCCAGAACTCTAGTCCTATTCTTCAGGGGGCCACCACCTTTAATTACAGTTTTTACAACTGTTGAGGGATAATCTCTATGTTTAAATATTTCTTTCTTGATATTTCTTGATTTATCAACTTTAAACACTATGCATTGATCTCTTGACCTCTTTCCCCCAGTTTCTCCTCATCCTTCGAGGCCTGACCAGAATAGGCACATTGGCCCCAGGAATTAAGAGCAACTAGAATTTCCTAAGCACTTTCTATGTGCCAGGGACTCTGTTGTAAAGTAGCCACTTTTAATCCTTACAATGACCAAATGAGTCAATTTACATTATTCTAGTCGAAGGATAAGGAAACAGAGGTTCAAAGAGATTAAGAATCTTGACCCAGTGTGGCAGATAGCATTTTCCAAAACATGGTCACAACAATATTCTGGTCCCACTTGCTTTTCCAGAACATTGCCACTCCCCCTTGCCTTGGGGTCTATTTCTCCTTGAACCTGGGAAGCCTTTGTGACTGCCCCGATGAGTAGAATGCTGTGGAAATATTGCTGCTGCATGACTTACAAGGCTTGGTTTTAAAAGGTAGGACAGCTTCTTACTGTCTCTCTCCCTGTGGATTCTCTCCCTTGGAACCCGACCCTATGTTGTGAAGAAGCCCAGGCTCCGTGAAGAGGCCACATGCAGGTTTTCTGGCTAATAGTGCCAACTTAAGTCCTGGCCAACAGCTGGCATCAATTACCAGACATGTGTGAAAACAAGCCTTCAGACGATCCTAGATTCTAGCTGATGAGTCCCTCGTTCTTTTAGTCTCCCAGCTGAGGCCTCAGACATTGTAGAACAGAGACAGATTGCCCCCTTTCTGCCCTGTCCAAATTTCTGACCCACGGAATCCATAAATGTGACAGAGTTGTTTTATGTCACTGTGGTTTGAGGTAATTCGATGCATAACGATAGATCACTAGAACATCGAGGCACATATATCTAAGTGATAAGACCTTGGTTTAGAACCTAGCCCTGTCTACCTTCAGAATCTCTGCTTTTAGCCACTAGGCTTCACAGTCTATGAAGAATACTGTATTAGTTTGCTGGGACTACCAAAACAAAGGACCACAGACCAGGTGGTTTAAACAACAGAATATATTTTCTCAATTCTGGAGACAAGTAATCTGAGATCAAAGTGTTTTCAGGGTTGATTTCTTCTGAAGCCTCACTCCTTGCCTTGCAAATGTTTGTCTCCTCCCAGTGTCTTCGCATGATCTTCCCTTTGTGTGTGTTTGTGTCCTAATCTCTTCTTCTATTAAGGACATGGCCATATTGGATTAGGGCCCACTCATATGACCCCATTTTACCTTCATTACCTCTCATAAGACCCTGTCTCTAAATCAGTCATATTCTGAGGTACTGGGGATTAGGACTTCAACATGAATTTGGGAGAATAATTCAGCCTGTAGCAATTACTCATAAGGCATTCTGGTTGCCTTGGGCCTCAAGCTTTGGCTCCTACCTCACTTATCTACCTCTTGCTTTCATCTACTTACCTCCAGGTCAGAGGCTTTAGACCCTGGCCACACATTAGAATCATCTGGCAGGTTTAAAAAAGAAGAGGCCCTACCCCAGACCAATTAAATCAGTCTGTGGGGCAGGGCCCGGGCATCAGCACATTTTAAAAGTTTCCCCGTGATTCTAATGTGCAGCGAGGGTTGAGGATGACCATGCTGGGGTGGAAGAAAGGTCTGATGAGAACAATGAGCCAGGAGAAGTGAGGGTCACCCAGGGTAGCAAATTGCTGCTTCGGTTAGAGGAAGAGAAACAAAAGTCACAGAGAATCTCTTCGTGTTACAAAATAGCTTAGGTATGAAGAGGATGGGGTAATGAGTGGAATAAAAAGCAGAAGAGGTAGGGGAATAGCCATCCCACTAGTTAAGAGGTGAAATTCCATTATACAACATTAGAAACCAAAGAAGAAGGAAAAGCAGGAAAGCACAAGATTTTTCGTGGAAGTGAAGAAACACAAACGAAGAACTCGGGTTTGGTGTGAATCTCCTGTTACAGGCTGATTTTCATGTTTTGCTTTGGAAATTTGTACCTGAGCAGAATTTAGTGATTATATTTTACAAAATGCAAAATTCAACTGCCAGCATTCTTGTTCATCCTGGGAGCTCGCTGCCATCCACTTGTCACGAGTTGCAAGTTTGATCTCCACTCACAATAGGAAGTCAGAGCAGCACCAACCCATTCCTGCCTTGCCTCCCCTTAGCTACAAACACTCAGCAGACCTCTATTCCGGACAGATTTTTCTTGCCTTCTGACTTGCAGCCTTCGCCTTCAGCTGTTTCTAGGGCCCCCTATGTTGCTTGCGAATTGACACAGAGGATGTTGCCTATCCCTGAAGTCATTTATATTGGTATTACTACAGTAAATTCTTTATGAAATAAAAATCGATAGTCACCGACATCCTGAGTAGTGAGGAAAATAATTGTTTATGGCACTCAGCTTAAGCTGTTCTGGTAATCACGTTGAAAAATACAATATTTATTCATTAGATCAAATTTAATGAGGCCTCCTGGCAGTAATTATAAAAATTACTGTAGCAGTAAATTACTAATGAGTTGTGATGTGCTTCCTACCTGTGAAGAAGGACTGGGGGTTGAAAAAGCCTGCTACCCAGATGAGGATGCGAGGGAGGGAGCCCCACAGGCCCTGCACAGCTCTCTCACCCAGGCGGGAAGGGATCCTGTATCCAGACCAGAAAAACAAACAAGAAAAAAGACCAAGGACACGCACCCACGGGGTGAGTCTTGCAGCCATCGGAACAGGATCAAGATTAGAGCATTCTCTTCCCCAAAGGTGAGTGTCATCTCAGCGCCTTGGAGTTGCTGGCATGCTGGGGTCACAGAGGAGCACTAATCCGATGCCTGGGAAGGACAGAGCTTCTTATTAAGGCTGGGAAATGATTCCAGACACACGCCGCCCTTCAAGTCTGGGGGCTCATCTGACCGCCAAAGAGCAGGTTATGCTCACGCTTTGAAAACCAGCGGCTGAGCATGGAGTCTGCTCTAATGCAAGCACAGTTGATGGTTTCTCCAAGCTCCCCGGGGGTTTCTTCCTCCTCTGAAGGTTCAGAACTGGCTAGAATTTTTGCTCTTCTATTAATAGCATGGAGCTGAGTTATTTATTTTTTTAAGGATGCAAGTAATTTTGATTGAAAGCCTATACATAAAAAAGTCAGAAAATATATTAATCTGAGGACAGGCACAGTTTTTAAAAAATACATTCACACAGTTAAATGGGAACATTAAACCTTACGAGATACAATTCAGCACAGCTTTGAACTGCAGTTTTCTGGATTAATATAGACGATGGATGCGAGCCGTACCCATAACAGGGCTACTATGTCAGTTCAGAAAGTAGCCTTTGTTCCCCAGACACAGAGCCACGGCCTGCTGATGAGTGAGCAGTCACACCAGGTGAGGGCCTCCCACCCACCAGCGGCTGGAATCTGGTCCCCGGCAGAAAGGCCCGCCCGCAGGAGCCTCAGCACAGCGTCCCC
Organism: Pteropus vampyrus; assembly: GCF_000151845.1. NCBI lineage: Eukaryota > Metazoa > Chordata > Mammalia > Chiroptera > Pteropodidae > Pteropus > Pteropus vampyrus. The sequence continues at coordinate 16,637,420 of NW_011888783.1, read as the reverse complement.
CTCAAAAGCAACATGTCTGAATAGCAGGCAGGCTGTCGTCTGAAGTGACAGCTATCTATTCAGGTAGTGGATGCTATTGTCTTCGCACTTGTAACACCAAGAGGATTTTTGTTTAACTTTGAGAATTCTGACAGCATCTCAGAATGTCGTACTCCAAGTGGGTTCAACCCTTCCTCTCGTGGGGAGGGGGCGATGACATTAGAGTGTACATTTTTTTCTTTAAATTGCAGATGCCTTAAAATGAGATTGTCAGGTTTGTTGGCTTGTCAGACTAAAGTATCAAGATTGTCACAGTGTATTATATCACTATAATATGATCATTGTACACGAAACTAATGAGTAATATTGTACTTAGTGGTGGGACTGAGTCACATTAACGTTAAAAATGGTGAGCAGCTTTGCATTTTACCAGGAGAATCTAGGAAAGATGGCTACCCTGTGGGACTTGAGCTGGAATTTCATCATCCAGGGAAGGTCAAGAAGCCCTCTTTGGAGAGGGAGGTGTAGCAGTGGCAAGCCGAGGGCTGGGCTAGGGAGACCAGGGCAGAAGGGAAGCCGAAGCTCTTCAGGGGGGCTGACTGAAGCACCAATATGTGCTCAGAAAATGGTTTTTGAAGGAAGGAGTAAATGACAATTGTAAGTTTTTTTCACAATTAGAATCACATGTGGTTAACCTAAAAGGCATTTGAAGAGGACACAATTGAAGCTATAGTGTTATTTTCAGTATCTGCCTTGCTTAAGCCTTCCTTGGCCATTCACTCATTCCTTCATTCATTTGTCAGATGTTGATAAGCCCTACCATGTGCCGGGCACGTGTCAGGCCCCCGGCCCCCAAAGTGAGGTTCATGGTATAGCTGTGCAGACATTGAACAAATACAAGTACAAACTAATACCCAGTGGCTGTGTGGCATGGTACCTGGGAGGGAGAGACCTAACTTATTTTGAGAAAGCGTTGTTGAAGCTGAGAACTGAAAGGATGAGGAAGAGTTAGGATGGGAGAGGGGATAGGGGAGCGTTCAAGGCTCAGGAAGCAGCATTCGTGGGAGTGCTTAGAGCCCATGGGAACTGATGGGAGGTCAGAGGGGCTGGAGGGAAGTGGTGGCCCCAAAGTCACCGTACGAAGAATGTAGCCTCTATGGTCAGATGGACCTGAGTTGAACTTGAGCCAGTTAACCTCTCTGAGTTGTAAGGGACTAAATAACATAGTCCGCAAAGCCCTCAGAACAGGCCCTGGCACACAGTAGAAACTCAGTCCATGGAAATGATCATTACCATTATCAAAGAGCAGCTGGTGAGCTTATTGTTATTGGCAGTGCGAAGATATCCAGTACTTGTCCCGTGGTAGATGGACTTTGGAGGCATAGGATAGACCAAAGTAAAGGCATGCGAAGGCATGGTACTGACATTACACTTGAGTTAGGATGCAGAAGAGCAGGTACTTACATTGATTCAGGATAACGATACCCCAAAGTAAACATCCGTCTACTTCGCTAGCATCAAGGAACACTTCTACAAATGGTAGATTAGCTCATACTTCATAGTTCATTAGTTCAACACACAAACTGCACAACCACATTCAGAAGACTTGAGTCCCATACATCATTCTTTGAGCGCTGACAAAATGGTAAATTTGAAGTCGGTATTTTTTCCAAAGGAGACAACTTTTGTGCCTACTATTCCAGAAAGTCTGTTTCCTAAAACTGATAAGATTTATAGGGCTTAAGTTTTCTAAAAGATGCATGTGCATTCGTCTCACTAATGTTATTGCAAACTGCATTCATGTTTGAAGAAGAAAATTTTCCCACAAGAACTGCAAGAGATGTTAAAAATTTGTACCCAGAGCCATCCCAGAAGTCAAAGATATCGATGTTTAGAATATGTAGAGTTGGATCTTCACCACTCCTGAACTCTATTCCCCAAACTCAGGAGCAGCGCGGCAGGATGAAGCACTAAAGAGTTTCCTTGTGGCTCCTACCCCAGCAACAGCACATTGAAGGCTGGTCGAGATTCTTTTTGCGTAGGCGGGTTGTAAACACATTTATAAAGGATTAACCTGGGCCTGATATTTCAGGGAAATGATTTGGTTAAACACCTATTTTGTTCCACTTGTCTTCTTCATCGCTATCTTCCCCTAGTTATTCTTGATATTGGTCATTGTCATCGAGGGTGTCATGTACATCATTATTATTCCTGCTCAGTAAGACGCAGCTTTTTCCAACCTGTATTTCCAGAGATTACAAAGCACTTATTTCCTGAGATTTTTTTGTCTAGAGGAAAAGCATTCACCGATGGATTGACTGAGCTTTGTAACCAAAATGGCTGAACAAATGAGATGTGGGAATTCTAAACTGGCTTATCACTTCAAAATGCATAAACCAGGGGGTTCCAGGAGGAGAGGATGGGGAAGAAGCAGGAGGAGAGCAGAAACAGGCTGGAGACTCACCAGTCCTGCCAGGTATGGCTTTGTTTGGCCCGGACTGTCTCTGGTATGCGAGGGCACACGCACATTCTCACGCAGCTCCACTCTCCCTTGTCTGCAAGCCTGCTGCCCCTGAACTCTTTTTAGAGTGCCAGGTCTGAGTGTGGCTTAAAGAGCCATCTGCAGAGCTGCTACATGCACATGGTCAGCTCTTTGTGGAAGCTGCTTATTGGGGGTATGTTAGAACTCAGCCTCTTTGTCCCGCAAACAGCATACTTCTATTGGTTTTTTCCCCCTAAATTGAACCACTCCTGTCCCTAATTGTGTCACTCCTGCTGTCACCTCCTAGCCATCAGAGCCTGTGGCATGGTTCTGATTGTGTTGCAATGCGTCCTTGAAGCATTCTTTTTGTTGTGTTCAATGGCTCTCCTTCAGCTCACAACACAGTGGTCGCAATGGTTTCCTAGGGTCACCCATTCTCCACTGAGGACCAGCCCAGAAAAGCTCAGTCGTAATGAACGGGGCTTCAGACGGATAGACACATACACGGGCTTGAGAGCCCTCCTGGCTTTGGCCACTCTAACAAGATTTTGTCATTTGTGGCTTTTGCACGTTGGAAAAACTTTCATCTCTGAGTTTCTATGGGCTATAAATACTTGGTAGGTTAAAAAGGAATCATTCAGAACATGAAATAAACATAACCTGGCACGTACACAGCAACACACCTCAACGGATCCCTTCAACTTGTAGGGCAGAGCTGCAGGAAGCTGAGACAGGGTTTCCTTCATCTCCTCTCTCATTCACTTCCCTCCCGGGCTGGACACTGCTCTGGTTTATGACCTCTTTTGGTTGGATATTTTCCTAATGAGGCAGGAGGATTAGGTCTCCATGTTACTTACACCTTTTAACCATGAAGTGAAAACTGTTGATTTAGTTGGGATTGGGGACAATTTGTACAATGTATGGAAAACATGATATGGATAATATGTATCTACCACTAATGGAGAAATGCACCTGGCAGAGGGACATTCTATCTTGATTTTGAAAAATCACTACAATCCGGGTCTTTATGGCTTTGTTTTCTAAGTAACCACTTCATTTTTTTTTCAGATTATAAAGGAAATATGTAATTATTATAAAAAATTAAGTAATAGAAAAAGATAGACTAAGAAAAATACAAATCAACCATATTTTCCAATACCTTAGTCCTATGCTTTTCTCTTTTTCTTTTATATTGAGGTATAAAATACATGCAGAAAAGTGCACTGATCATAAGCGCACATCTCAACATTTAAAAAACTTAAAAAAAAATAACGTAAATCCGCATCGCCACCACTTAGATCAAAACGTTGCTTGTACCATAGCAAACTGTCATGTCCTCTCCTAGTCAATACCCTCGCAGAGGTCTCTCCTCCAACGTATCTAATACATATGTCACATTTTTATATCCTGTTTTTCTATATTATACCTTTTACACTCCGTTTTGTATATATCAGATATTTTTATAAAAATGGATTAAACTCGTCATAGCATATTGCAATCAGATCTCACTTTATTTAGTAAAATGCAAATTTTTATCATGTAATAGTTATATGATAAATATTTGTATAACATCGCTTTATATAGTGCCTTTCTATGTCAATAAATATAAAAAGAAACCACCATTTGTAATGGCTGCGTCCCATTATCAGGTGTAGCATAATTTGTGAAAACCATTTTCCTACAGATGGATATTTGGCTTTGTTCCCTTGAGATTATATTTTAAAAATTGCGATTAGGGCAATGTCTATGAAAAAAACATATTCCAAAGCTTTTGTAATCCTAATTTAGCTGTTATTAAGTATAGGTATTCTTAAATTCTACATTTTTACATTGTCTCTTTTGTTCCACATTTGTTCTTTCTCTAGCATGTGTTCATCTTTTAGCACATGCTGAAGGACTGTGTGCGTGTGTTCTATGTTACTGTTAGGCTAGTAGCCCCAATCCAGCCAAATCTTGGAGCAGGAGACTGAAAGTATGTGTGGGTCCACACCATGTCATGCATGAGGCTTTAAAAGTCATTCAAAAATTCTCATCAGATTTCATTTCATTTCTTCACAGATCATTTTATTCTTTCAATTCGCAGGAGCAAAACAAACAACCCCCCACCCCCGCCAACCACATCCCTCCCTGCACCTGACTCAGCTCCTCGGATGCAGTCAAGTTGCACTGTCACCCCTTCCACTTGATTGGAAGGCATCTCCATGCATGCACATAGTGCACTTCTGTCCACTCTAATCCATGAATATCACTGCCCCTGTTTCTCAGCCTCAATCCCAGGCTTTTCGTGTAATACTCCATGCTTTTTATTAGGAGTTAGCTTCTCTTGTATGAAACTCCAGTGCTGTGGGTTGGCACATTTGCTGAATTTTCAAATCAGGGGTTCATTTCCCATTTAATTTATGTTTTAAAGATATCTTTTATTTTCAGCCAAAAAGACAAATAAAAATAATTCTTAGAGATATGTGTTTAAAGGAAAAGGGTTTTTTTTTTATTAGGATGTTTGTTTACGATTCCACAGAATTCTTTTTAGTCTGGAAGCCACAGGGGTTGTTATTTCTTTGTCATGGAATCCCTAGATCTTTGTGGGAGGTCTAGGAGAACCAGTTTCTCTTCCATTTAAACAAATTCAATTCAATTCACTTGCATTGGCGGAGCACACCAAAATCTGTATTCTCAGTCAAGAAGAGCAAAGTCGACCCAGGAGTTTTAAAACATGGATTGTTTTTCAATCCTAATTTTTTCTTTAGCCTTAAAAAACAAACAAACAAACAAACAAACAAAAAAAACACTCTCATCTCCAAAGCAATGAAGGTACATAAAGTTTCTTTCCTAAAACCCTAAATGGCTGGGAGATCATGTGTGGGTGAAAGAAAGAAAATCTTTCTTATTGGCATAAAAGAATATCCAAGCAGACAAATTCTTGTTTTAAAACATTTAAACAAATCTCTGAAAAGTAAAAAGTAAAATTTGGTTTTTCATGGTCTCGTTACCTCAGGGTTAGTCGTTGTTAATAGTTGGCATTTGTAGCATGCTTTAGAAATAAAACATGGGATTAAACTATTCTCATAATGCAAACAGCGATTTCACTCCACACTGTATTGGATCCTTTTCCATGGCAGAAGACGAAGATCCGCCTCATTCTTGAAGGTTCCGTTGCATGAACCCCTATGATCTTTTAACCATTTTCTACCCATGGACATCTAGGTTTTCTTCAGATTTTTCTATTTAAAAGCCTATATATTGATTGAACCTAAAAGGTCCAGTTATAATTCTAGCCACTGATTCTAGCCAGGTTGGGGACAGTCATGATTGGCGATTGGTGGTTGTTTTTACCCATTTTATTCCCAGAAAAGAAGGAATGGGGCAATCTGCAGCCTGCCTACCCAGGACACAAATGTACAAAACTCTTCTTCCCCTTTTCCATCCCAGCCTCCCCCAACTCCGTCTTCCCACATGCCTCCTGGTTTCCCCTACACATCAGTTGGGGGAAAAAAGGTTTCAAGAAAAAGTTTAGGGTTCGAACTAGGCTGATGTATAGAAACTCTTTGGAGAGATGACTGCCTTATATTTTTCTGACTCTATATTCCTCATTTTCTCTTACAAGTTCTCTGGATTGTTCTGCATTTGGCAAGTGATGATTGCCATCTATGAGAGGATTTCCAGTGGCTGGAAGGCTATGGTTGGCGATGTAACTTTGGAGCAATTTCAGACCAAACCCAGCATTCCTAATGCTAACAAGGTGCTCTTGAGCCAAATGTATGGCATTTTGAGTCTTCAAGTTTGTGCTCCCCCTCCTTCGTCATCGAAAATAACAGAGTACATCAATAAGCTGAAAACTGCACAAAGAGGACAGCTTTCAGACTTGCATGTCAAAAGGGCAGAGTTCTGTGTGTTGTGTTTGTATTGTTAGCCCATGAAAAACAGACAAGATTTAAGGGAAAAGGAAGGCTATTTACTAGAACAAAATACATAATAGTTCACATTACATATTTTCTTGATGGACACAAAGTGACATCCATGCTGATTGACTGTCGGCATGTGCCTCTCCACTGAGCCAGGCTCTCTGTGATGGATCAGTCGGAGCTCAGGCAAGTGTCAGGAAGATTATCAAAAGAAAGAGCTGTCTGTAGTTGTTCCCTTTCTGAAGAGATTGACAACTCACCCTAACAAAAGGAAACATTAGTGTGCTATTTGCGTCTCTAGAGACTGTGATAAGATGATGTGATAAATGGTGGGGTGGGGGTGGGAGGGAGGTTGCCACAAAAACACATAAGGTAGCTAAATCTGTGAAGGGCAAAGAAAACCTTAGCTTGCACAATTGATGAGGCTTGTTTATTTTCAGAAGGTGAGCTGGTGGGAACCACGAAAGTGCGGAAGTGCGTGCAGATATCTTAGATGTCAACAAAAGTCCTTTAACCGGTGTTGTCAACAGTTTCAAGAGACATTTTAAACATTACGTGCTTCCCCACCCTTTTGTATCTTTTTCCTAGTTGCTTTACTGTGACCACTGAAAGCTTGTACAAGTGGACACAGTGTGCCAAGGAGCAAAAAGGATTAGGCAACATCCATTGCCTCCATGAAATCCAGAGTGGGGTCTGGGTCTGCAGAGCCCCAGAAACAGGGGTTTGTATACTGGACTTACATAGTAAATGAGGACATTGATTATGACTCTGAAACAAGCCAGATGAACTTGAATGTATCCAGTTAGGAAACTATCCTCCAGAGAGGCTTTACCCACAACCACAGCCACTGCTACCCCTCATTAATTACGTGGATGGCACCAATTTCAAGTGTTTTCAGGTCATTGTGGCAAGGATGCTTCCAGAGCTAACATGTGGGAGTTTCCATGTGGTGACCAGGTTGCATTTAGAGATGAAAATGCTTTGACAGACAGCTAGAGTCTTCCTGGCACTGGCAGGGAACAGCTCTTTTTTCTCCTTGCTGACCTGACCCTGCATTCTCACAGCATTCCCAGTCCCTCCTCTGCCCACGGTAAGCCGGACAGTGTCTACCAGGTGGGAGGGCTCCTCTGGCCTGGGCAGTGGTGATTCGAGATACCAAAGGCCTGCCGCACTTGCTCAGCCTTGGGTCAGGCTATCTCCTCTGGGTGTCCTCAGGGTCTGGGCCTGGAGTGGGCCCTCAATAAATGCTTGCTGAACTTAGCTGACCCAGAATTGCTAAGGCTCTGGAGAGTTCTGTCCAGCGTGCATCTCAAGAACAGGATTCTGACTGCGCCCGGGTCTCTACTCTCTATGCCCCAGTTAAGTCCAAGGATCTCTGTCATGACTTCCCTCTCACACAAGCTACCTTCGGCTTTTAGAGTTCATGATGGAGGGTACACAGTGAATCGAGACAGGTTATCACAGATGCAGCTGAAAGACCAGGTTCTGCCAGAGGTGGAGAAGAAAGTCCCCTGAATTGTGTGCACCATCAGCCATGTAAACACTGACTAGGTGGGAAAAAAATTCTGTTCGCAATTTGGTGTTGATGGAAAACATGATCCATATCAAATACCACTAATAACAATGGGGAAGAAGGGCTTTCCTGTTTCTTAGAAAGCATTTCTTCTTACTTTGATGACCTACTTTACTATATTTTTTAAATGACTGTCTCCTGAGTCTTAAAGCAGTTTGAATCTTGGTGTGATTAACCTTTAATCCCTGTGTGGTTTACATTTCATTTAAAGCTGTTTTGTTAAGGATAACTTAAGAATGCCTGGATAGGAAGCTGTGGTCACCCTTTCACAATGAGCAATAAGACAAGCTCTATTCATGTGTCTTTGCTAGTCAGTGGGAATGACATAATCAGGTTATGCCAGTTCCTAATTTGGAGCCTTTAAAGACATTGGGAAGCCCTCACTCAGCCCACAGAGGAGGTCAGATACAGGTTCATGTATCTCCACATTTAGGTGACCTCTGAGAGAAAAAGGGACTCCTTTTCCCTAAGGCCAATCTTTAGCTTTTGAAGGCTTCTTGGACCTGTCCGAACCCCTGGAGAGCCCACATCACAATGATATCTTCTTGTCTTCTCTTGATCTTCTTCCTCTTCCTGACCATGGACAGCCACGTTCTTTAAATTAAATCCAACTCTATCTTTTCTACCGTAGGCAAACACCTGATGCCATTATAGGTATGGGATCAGCTAACCTCTGGGAATGGCGAGACAAACCAGAAAATTTTCAGGAGGGCCAAGATCTAAAGTGATTTAGAAACAGGTAGTTGAGGAAAATGTTGAATAAACAGAAAGTCCAAGAGGGAAACTCTTGCAAGAGTGGGGAGAAGAAAGGAGGCAAGCAAGCAAGCTAGAAAGAGGAGTCGGGGACACAGGAAGAAAAAGAGAAATGTGTGTGTGTGTGTGTGTGTGTGTGTGTGTGTGTGTGTGTGTGTGCGCGCACGCGCGCGCACATGTGTGTTGAAGAAAGGGAGGGGGGAGAGAGAGAGAGAGAGAGAGAGAGAGAGAATAGAAGGCCAAGAAAAGAAAAATCAAATTACTTGCATAAAAAACAAACAAACAAAAAATGACAACCACCAAAATCAAAGAACGACATTAAATCCCAGAGAACAGAGTCCTGCCGCCAATTTTATGAGGTCAGTGATGTCTACCAGGTGATCGATCTGACAGTGATACCAGGTGGTTGATGAGACCGCACAGAGACGTTAGCTTAAATTATTTAATTATTTTACCTTAAAAAGCTTTGTTTTTTAAACCAGCCCTTAAATTGAAACAGAATTATAAAAAACCTAGAGATTATGTAATTCAACCTCCTCATTTTACAGCTGAGGACTCTAGGTCCTCAAATTTTCAAAACCAACCAAGCAACCAAATAAAAAGTACAGTCCAGGAGTGCAGACATAGCACTTCATTTTAACCAACTTCATGAGTTCAGCTTTTGCTGTTATTAATCTTTAAAAAATAAAATCTACCTTTTGGTCAATAATGGACAATAATATAAAAACACAAATTGTGATGACCTTATTATTACATTTGATCAATTCAGATGCCCACATTATTACATTTGATCAATTCAGATGCCCACAGGAGATTACCGTATAACTTTAATCATGAGGAAAAGTCATCACAAACACAGGTCCTGTACCTTCTGAGAAACATAATTTGGCTAGTATTGTATCAGATTCTGGAAAGTTACAGAGAGCCATCTGCTATTCTAGGAGTAATAGCAGATATAAACCATGTGATTTGGGCAGTTTCTAAAGAATATTATGTAGTAGAATCATCAAATGTAAGAGAAAACAGAATATTTTTGGTGTTTTATAATGTAAATTAGAAAGCAGGGGTATATTTGTCCTAGTTATGTCTGAATATGGCTTCATCTAAATTATATACCAAATGAAGCATTTGGATTTAAAAATGTCACGTTCAATGTGAAAGTATTGGGGATATTTACAATGGATATGATATATTGAGAACTGGTTCTCTACCTTAAATAAAATTTCTTACATGGCTAAGTCTTATAAATTATTGGAAATAAAGGGAAAATCTTTATGATTTCAAAGAGTGGTTTATATAGTTTGATTTGTTTTATTGGCTATTTTTTTAAACATGTAAAGCCATTTCCTGCTTTGCTTTAGTTAAATTAAAGGGAAAAGAAAAATCAAACAAGAAAACAGCTTTGTTAGGTGAAATCGATGGCCATCATCAATAAGCACACAAGCTTTGCCACATTTGTGAACAATTTTTCATCTCTGCTGGTTTACGGACCTTTCTCTCTAAGCATCTCTGTGCGTTTAACTGCTGGTGATGTCCCCTCACCAATAATGGGCACCCAGACTATGGAACAGGTTACCCAATGTCACTGTGAGGGAGTCAATCTCTACCTGAGGGTACAGGACACTCAGGGTCAGGCCTTCCTGGGCAGACTTTTATTTCCACACCTAGGTTAGCTCTGGAAACCCCTGCGAGAAGCCACCACAAAACAGTGTGGGAAGGGCAAGAACCCATTGCCTGTCCAGCTCACCCAGCAAAACCCCAGTTATTTTCATCATTGCTCGCAGTAGGTGCCCTGATCAGATGCACAAGCCAGTGATTCTATTGTAGCTGTCACGTTGATAATGATCCAACATTTATAATGTGTCTGTGCATGCCTAAATGAATCCATATCATTAAAACAATGTGCACAGAGCACAATTATGGATTCTTCATTGGCAAACATTCTAACTGGGCTGCTGCTGGTTCTCTAAACCATCTTTTAGCAGAATTATGATTAAATACAAACATGGCCTTTTTTTTTTTTTTTAAAGGGGGCACATGTTCCCTCAATTTTTGAAGCACTGTCTCATGGCAAAACATTATTATTGCATTTGTCCCCAAACCAAACAATTTAATATTTTAGAAAAAATGCTTTCCCTTATTTAAATGAAAACAAGTAATGTAGTTTGCAAAGTTAAAGGCAGGGTTTCATCTTTTAGACAAAAAAATTAAAAGAGAAAGAAAGGTATTGTCTATTTAACAATCAAAACACTCCAATAAAATAAAATAAAATTGTGGTATCGTAATAATGAGTTCTCTTTCAAATGGTTTCTTCTGAACTAAATTGTGTTCTTTATATAATAGAATGACAAACGGTTTAATTCAGTATCAAATATTCATGAGCTGCAAATGTGCTGCATCACCAGAACTGATGCAAAATCATAAACAAATACTGTAGCACGGACAGAGGTGAAAGTTAATGGAAGTGGACATCTGCGTTGGTTTTCGCCGTTACTGTGGCTTTGAGTTTATAAGAGAGAGAGAGAGAGAGAGAATGAGAGTCGAGAGAAGAAAGGGAACACTTCCTTTCCTAAGCATCCTGAAGTGCTGCTGTGGGGAGAATAAAAGAGTGAGGAAGGAACCTGGACATAGATTCTCACAGCTCCATCTCAGATCAGAAGGCTGAAAGCAGATCCTGGATTAGACTATGACATGACAGAAATTCCCAAACATTTCAAAATGGATCAGGGCAGTATTTCTTTATTAGAAAAGACAGTATGTCAACTGATTTTTTTTCCCCCTTTAAAGTTATAATGGCTAATCATCTCAAATCTAAATTTAAAAATGAAGTGGATTCTGACCATTCAGAGAGCTAGATGAGAGATCGTCCTACACGTTACTTACTTGGCCGTATTGTTTGCCCTTTACATGGCAAGGACTTCACGAGAAGACATGTCTGTGGAAATAGTGGAAATTACAACTAGAAAAAACAGCTCTATTCTGAGGCCCTGAGTCTTCTTACACTCCTTGAAATAAATCGATTGATTTAAAGTAACAGATTTCTTCTTTTAGCCTCAGCCAAACCCTTTCGATGCCACACAAGTCTCTCTGTCTTTCTGTCTCTCTCTCCTGACAGTGTGTTGCCTCACACCGATGGAGGGACAACAGTTCACAAGAAGAGGGGACTATATTAGTCATCGAGGAAAATGCGCAGATTCACTCTGCCTCACAGGGCGCTAGACTCTGCCATTTCCGAGCTGCCATGTTCAGACTTTTCTAGAACTCACGATTTCAGAAAAGATTGAACACCGCCTGCACCACCCAGTGCGTGAGGCAGTCTTTTAGAGTTCTATCGCCATCGCTATAAGCAGTCATTTGGAGTTGCCTAAGAAATCTCCAAGAACGCCACAAAATTGAAATCAACTCTCCCAAATGGCATGAAGAGTTTTCCTAACCATCTCCTGTTAGCTAAGCTCATTTGTTTTCCCTCCTGAGAGAAGAGCTCTTGCATCTAATCACACCTAATCTTTCTGCAAAGATGTTTTCCTGAAAAACCATGTAAATCAAGTTTTTGTAAATCTAATCATATGTTTTATGCATCAGGGGAACTTGGAATGTAAAGGAATCCCATGGTGCAGCCTACTGTAAAATGAAGATTTGCTCCCTTATTATTCATTTTTGTAAATCTGAATAATTATTCATTGGGTTGAAGGAGGTATGCCTTTATTTAGGTTTTTGCATATGATGTCTTCTCATTTCTTATTTTCAACGAGGCCCCCCAAATGGGCACATCTTCCACCGTTAGAGGAAAGAAACACAGCAAACATGCTCTCTGATTTTAAGGTCGTCAAGCCTCCAAATACTGTGCCTGCCAATAGAAAAAAAACAGCAGAACACCATGCCCTTATCTTGCACCATAAAAGCCAGATGTGCATTTCAGACTATCCTGTCTTTCCGTCCCTTCATATTTTCCCCTTTGGGAAATACAAAGAGGCAGAGAGTTCTCCATTTTAAATAAGATGATGTCTATTAAAGCTTTATCTAGCAGGAATTCCCCAAATCGAGGGATGTGAAATTATTCAGCCATCAGGGATCCTGGAGAGTCTGAACTCTGAAGACGAAGTTAGAAATGAGGGAAGATTTACTGTTTATTCTTCTACTCTGCAGAAACCACAGGGTCTTGTAGCAAGGAAAGGCTTAGCAATCAGAGCAGAGTGAAATCAGATTCCCAATGTTTGTGCTGTAGACCTCACTCCAAAGGGAAACTTTCTTGAGGTATTTTTCCACCCTCCACCCCCTGGGTCCCAATTAAGGAAAATGGGTTTTTTAGACAAGACGTTTACCCCATGATAGAAAAGCAGGGCCCCTCCATTCCTCCCTCCTTCCCTTCCTTCCTCCATCCAGATGGACAATACGAAGGGTCTGATATTTGAGAAATGTAATTTTATTAGTGGCAAACTTGTCCTACAAGGACCTCCATGTTTTAATTTGGGAAATTACCCAAACCACAATTTATTATTCTCAGCCTGGAGAAGTCCAACTCGATCTGGGCTGGACACACTGGAGTATCTCTCAGTAAAGGGGAAATAGCTAAGGGAAGGAAGACTACCAAATGGCTGAACACTAATGTCAGCTCAAGTGTTTGGGAAAAGCTGCTATATGACAATAAAGTGGCTGAAAGCTCACTCAGTCAGGGCTTCACGCGCTGTCGCAGCAATAAGGTAATTCCGGGCAGGGTTACGAAGTGCCCTGGACGCCAGCAGGAGGAGCTCTAACTCTGGAAACCCGTCAACGGTCACGGAAAGCTGTTCACCGGGTCTAGACCTTTCCAAGCAGTTCAGCACTCCGCGGTCGCGAAGACCGATAACAAGACCCACAGGTGATGTCGCTGAAGCAGAAACAGAGGTCTCCCTTCGCACGGCCACTGGACGAGGAAAGCAGTTCGCGCCTTTGTAGAAACAGAGGCCCCTGGCAGGATAAAAGAAGCATTTTAGGAGTGGGTCACGAAAGTCTTCTAAAAACAGCAAAAAAAAAACAAAACCAAAAACAAAAACAAAAAAAACCCCAAAAAACAAAAAACAGAAAAAAGAAAGAAAGAAAGAAAAAAGTCCCATTTCCCCGCCCTCTTTTCTCTTTCTCTGCCCCTAGGCACAACTCTGTTTCTCGTTTAGCGAGAGAAGCCAGCCCAGGTTGTGCGAGCTGCCTGTGGTTGGCGTGAACCAGATTTCCCAATGCCATTCATCGGCTCCTGGTCACTGCTGGGTCCCTGCTGCTCTCGCTTTGGGTTCCTAGGAAGGAGGAAGAGAAAACCCTTAAGCTGTCACTGTATCAGGGCTGAGACTCCACTTCCCACGTCTTCAGTGCTTGATGCCGCAGGTTCTGCAGCGAGAGAAAGGAAGCCCCCCAAAATGCAGACACACACTGTAAAAACCATCCCAGCCCGTGCAATATCTGAGAGGCAGCATGGCTGGGAGCAGCACTTTTCAAGCTGTGTTGTATGGAACATGACTGTCACTAAGGAAGCGCCCAGGTATTTCAGGGGCTAAAAAATTTCTGCGGTCACATGGTTTGAGAGACTGTACACATTACCCAGACTGTCCCCGGTCCCCCACTTCCGTGGCAAGAAAGCTTGCTACAAGTCCTAGGAATGCTACAGTTCAGATGAACAAATAATACACACACACACACACACACACACACACACACACACACACACACACACTTAACTTTCTTTAACCTAGCATTTCTGTGATTTATCTGACTGTGAAATATTTTTTCCTCTCCAGAGAGTACCTATGCCCCGGGCGCTTGTGTTCTTCGGGGGGCACTTTGAGTAGGGATAAAAGAGCGAAGTTCTAGGGGTGAAGAAACTTGTGCATTTCTGCAGATTGGTTTTGAATCTAATTATTGCTGTGATTTTTGACAAGTCACTTAATTTCTCTGGCTCTCAGTTTTCCCTTCTGTAAAGTGATGATTTCCCCAATTCTACACATCTATGTGGCTCCTGGCCGGAAGGGGGAAGCCAGATGTTCAAATACATTCAGATTTCCTAAAACTCGTGCTTCTGAAGATGGAAATGGATCACACATTTATGTTGAAAGTAAATTGTAGACTTTGTCTGTGAACAGACAAAATAGACGAAATCATATGATACACGGAGACTATACTCCTTTCTCTTTACATTTGGTTTATAAACCACACTAGTCCTGTGGCTACTTCTAGATCTTTACCTGTCTTCTTTCATAATATGTGGAGTAGCTGTATGCGTCTTTCTCTTTGCCGTTTGTGTGCAAGACTACAAGGGTTTTGTTTTAATTCACGTAATGAATGAATTTTGACTGTTGAAGACATTTATCCAGAATTTTAACAGAGATTCCACAGTTTGCAGGGATTTGTAGATTCCTCCGAGCAACAGCATGAACCAGAGTGCCTGCCAGTGGTTGTGAGGGACTGGCGTTAATGAAAAGGTGCAATCTGGAAAGCGTACACCTGAAGGTTTGTTTCTAAGTAGCCATAACAGACAGTGGCTGGAGTGATCAGCCCTCTCTGTGCTGGAAGGGCCTTTCTGCTCCTTCCCCATATCTTTGCCCTTTCTTCATTTGGGAGTGGAAATGGTATGACCTTGAACGCCTTTCTTTGGAGATGTTGATCAGGTATAGGAAAAGGAAGGTTGGGAAGTGGGGGGATTGGGATTCTGCATTATGACATTGCTGGACATCCATCTTGCATGTCCTTATTTAATAATGTTGAATGAAGGTAACAGATATTGATCAAACACCTACTATGTGCCAGGCACTTATTCCCATCGAGTGCAGCAAAGTCTCTTCCGAGCTCTGGTTAGAGTTCTGGCTCTTCCCTGGAGCCTTCCCTGATATTTCCAACCTTCATTGATATCTGCCAAATGCTGAACAACTTAGCACGCATTACAGCCTGCCTTGTTGCTGGAGTTCATATGAGCCCCTAACTAGGATGTTCGTTTCATGAGAGCCGGGGCCACATCCTAACACTCTTCCTTGCCTGTGGTCCCTCTGTAAACACAATTCACCAAATCTCAGCAAATCACAACAGAATCTGGGAAATCCTTCAGACAATGGATCTCTGCAACTCATGGTTATAGGATGTGTCTTTGAGCCAATGGTGTATGTTGTGCGGTATGTGCTTGCAACTATCTGCTATGTCTACTCTCTTTGTGTTAGTTGGTTTCTGTAGGGTTCAGAATTAGAGGGTCTGATTTTGGGTTTGCTTCTCACTATTTGCTATTGATAATGTTGTGCACTAAGATTTGTTGAAATCCGCTGAACTAAGTGCCTTTCTGGGAGATCTGAATTCATCTCCAAAGGCAATTTCTACTGATGTGGTCTTTTCCCTGGCTTTCTGTTTTACTAGTTTGTGGCTAATTATGAAGGTTTCAGTCAATTCGATGCAGCCACAGATGGCTCCAACACTCCAGGTGGCCCAAAAGGGGATTTGTGGGGCTGTGGGGTCTGGGTTTCTTCAGGGTGACCCGCAGGGAAATGAGCGCTGTGGTTGTGGACATTTGTCTCTGCCCCTCTCACACCTCTTGTCTTGGCATCCCCACCCCACCTCTGGAGTCCCTACCTCCACCTACCGTGGAGTCCGACTTAGGTTTGCTACGAGATTACTTCTAGGTAAGGTGGGGGCTGATAAGTGTTTCAGTGGGACCCCGCCCAAGAGTGCACCTGCAGGAAAAACTGACCTCGAATATCCAAAAGTCCCTCACAAAGCCTAACTTGCCTGGTCTTTTCCAGTTCTCTCAAATCGTAACCTGTGCATGACATTTACAGTCTACTGAAGGCTTTCATGCACAGTGTCAGCTGAGCTGTAAAATAACTAGGTGAAGCGTGGGGAGGCAAGGGGCAGACGCCTTGTACAAAGAGTGAGTGCAGAAGCCACGGCCCGACCGGAACTCATTCTTCTGACCTCCCTGCCCTGTGTTCTGCCTTGTCTTGTAGTTTTTGGTAGACACAGTCCTCATCCTCATAGCTTGTAATATGGTGTAGCGGACGAGTATTCAGTCTGTAAACCTGGGACTGAAACTAGGTCTGCCCCTCACAAGCAGTAGGGTTAATGAGAATAACAGCTTCCATAACGGTTGCTATGCATGAGAATTGTACACATATTATCTCAGTGTCTTAGTCTCTTCGAGCTGCTGTATCAGAATACCATAGACTGGGTGGCTTATAAACAGCAGAAATTTATCTCTCATAGTTCTGGAGTCTAGGAAGTCCAAGATCATGGCACCGGCAGATTTTAGGCCTGGTGACAGCCTTCTTCCTGGTTCTTAGACAGATAGCCATCTTCTCAGCTGTGTCCTCAAGTGGCTGAAAGGGCAAAGGCGCTCTTTGGAGTTCCTTTTATGAGGGCACTAATCCTATTCACGAAGGCTCCACCCTTGTGACTTAATCACCTCCCAAAGGCCCCGCCTCCAAAGACCATCACCTTGGGGATAGGTTTTAACATGTGAATTTTGTGGGGACACAATCATTCAGTCTATAGCACTCATTTAATACACATGACAACCCAGAGGAATCTATTATTATCCCATTGTGCAATAGAACTTAAACCAAAGTTTCACAATTGTTAACTGATGCTGCTAGGGCTGAAAGCCATGTATTGTCTGATTATTCACAGTTTCTACACTGGCTGTTGTGAGAACTTTTAAATAAGAAAACTTAAGCAAATATCTACCATGGTGCCAGAGTGACCCATGGCAAGCTTACAATAACACTAGGTCTTTCTCTCTCTTCCCTTGAGTCTGGGGACCTAATCATGTCCCCCTTCACTCCCCGGCCCCCCACCACCGCTGTTGATATTCCCTATAGCCTAGTGCTTTGCATAAGTCAGTCCTCAACAACTGTTCATTAAGTTAAATGGAAACCAAAGTTGAGAGTGAGGAAATCAGTTTGCTTTCCTAAGCAAGTGGAGGAAATAAATGAAGATCCGGCCAGCCATATTGCAAGGTTTGCTGGCGTCTAGGTTGGAGCACGATGAGACCAGAGTTGTGGCTTCAGTCCCCAGTCACTGTCCCCTGATTCTCCCCCTGCCTCTCTGACTGTGCCTGCTATTCTCCGTTGCAAGCGTCTCTGTTTCTGTTCACCTTCATGTTACTGCGTCCAGGGGTTCTTCCTGTCTACACTGATAACTCCCAAATCCCGTTCACAGCACTGACCGCCTTCCTGCTGGCCTATTTATATCCCCAACACTGACTCTGCTTGGAGCCCCACTTCTAATACATAACACATCCTATACTGAATTCATATTCCCTCATCCCTCTTACTTGCTTTTCGTGGTAAACTCATTCGAACCATTTCAAGTAATGATGGTTTTATTGTAAGGATATATATGTGAGAGAACCTGTTACGGCTGAAATATAAACAAACAAACAAACAAACAAAAACAAAGCCAGGACTCGAGGGACAGAAACCATAGTGGATCAGGAAAAATGGGCAGTTCTTGGAACACTAATAGCAGCAGTTAGTGCGCTTTTAGCCGGGTTGCCTTGCTAGCCTTACTCAGCTATGCTCCAGTCTGCCCTACTTTATTCTTGCTACTGGGTGGCTGAAGGAGCTGTGAGGACATGACAGACACTGATCCTCCTTAATTGTTCATCTGAATAAATGCCACCATTTTTTACCCATTTCGCCAAACCCAAACTTTGGAATTCACCCTGATATCCCCACCTCTTTCAGTTTAATGCTTACCTCCTTTGCTGATTCCAACTATTAGTACAGTAGTTGGGTCTCAGTGTGGGTCAGGTGCCCTTCTTCTGTGCTCCAGAAGCATCTCAGACAGGAGCTGGGCACCCCTTATTATTCCATATTATAGTACTGAAGTCTCTGGGGGCCTCTCACCTCCATTCTTAGCATGCTGCCTGATGCTGTAGGTACCTAAGAAGGTTTCTTGCATGGATGGGATGGAATGAGGGGGTGGATGCAAGGAAAGATCCAGTTATCATTTCTCCCCATGACTGCTGCATGACTACTGCCTGCTCTTAGAAATCCTACCAATTACCTGAAATATTTGTGCCAATTGGAGAATAAATGAGGAATGGGTGGATCGGTACCGCTCTTCCACTGTTATCCACTGAAGAATCCCAAACACAGACAATGCTGATGCACTTTATCCCATTACTGTCACAGCAGATATCCAGGGCACTGCAAACCTCCAGGGACTCAGTTTCTGGTCACTGCAATTAGAGTTGAGTGTCCAGTGTGCCCTGTGGCATGATATGCTCCTTAGGATAAGGGCAGACCCCTTGCTTAGCAACACATTCGAGACCTGATATTTCTTGTCATTTCTCTTCTGTGCCAAACCCTTTGGCTGAAAGATTTGTGGCATGGTGGCAAGACCAGAGGGTGTGAGAAGGAGCAGAAGTGAGGAGAAGAATGGCCTTCATGGAGAACAACGATTGATTTAAAATATAAAACATCTTACTGATAAAAGCAAAGCCTAGACGGAAGGAAGCAGTTTGATATAGCACACGATTTGACAAAAATCATGTGCATCTGTTTAGCACAATATACAACATAATGACAGCAATCTTCCCTGTTTGTATCTATTCATCTGATTATACAGAGTAACAATTCTTTTAGTTACACATTTATTTACCCAGGGATTTTTTTAATGGATAATAAGTTGGTAAATCAGATAGCATGTGTTCTAGATAACACTTTAGTAAACTGTCTACCACACAAGACAGTTGCAATTCACATTTTATATAATATCCAATGTTCCGTTAATACCTTTCGCACAATGTGAGGCTATGAGCAGCTCTTCAAGAAGGACAAAACAGATTTTAATGATTATTTAATACTGTTTGATCTAGACATACATTATGTTGAAAAGCTACAGATTTCAGTCCTGCAATGCACCGCAGATGTAACAAGAAATGTGGACTTATTTGAAGTAGAATCCAGTGGCCTCCTTTTGATGCAGTTGCCATGGCTGTTGGTGCTAAAGTTTCCTGTCTTTGACCCAAAGATACAGCATGAGCTTTTTCTAACTGGCGAAAATCCAAACTCGAACCCCAAAGTGTATATACTGTTTTATGGCAAAATAATGAGCATTAAGGAAGAAGGGATCGTATTTAACTTAGGCCACTAAAACAGGATAATAGAAATATAAAAAAATCTTTCTAAAGTAAACACAGAAGTCGACAGAATTCCTGGTCCTTTCTAGAATGTGGAGTGGGTTGGGAAATTTTGCTGTTTAACACTTGAATTGAAGATGGAAAAAGAGCACTGCTAAGGAGAAGGGCTCATTATTTCTTACCTCTTCACACACCCCTGTGACGGGCCACTGCTGTTATAAGGCCCACACCATGTACGGACAACCTCTGACTTATCCAGCAACACGCACTCGCAGACGTTCTTGTGTCTCTTCACGAAGCCCATGGGATTCTCAAGGTCGCTGAGGTGAGAGCCATTGTGGTCTTAAGACCACGTTATTTATCTCATTTTAAAGAAAATTCCCTGGCTTAAATTCTGATTGCATGCCAAATTTTAGCAAAATTAGATTTGTTTCAGAGTATAAGAAAATTTGAAGATCTATAGGGAAGGAACCCTACTATTTACCAAGCATTTGTTATATATATTTTTTTCATCTACTAGTTACAATGGCCTTATGAAGTATTATTTCCCTTTTCCAGACAAGGAAAGGAGATTTATTTTATTTTATGATTTATTTATTTGATTAAAATATAGTTGAGATACAATATGATGCTACTTTCAAGTGTACATCATAGTGATTTGATATTTATATTCTTTACAATGGGATCACCACAATAAGCCTAGTAACCATCTGTCACCATACAAAGTTATGATAATAATGACTATTTTCCCTATGTTGTACATTACATCCCTGTGACTTACTTATTAATTTGTACTTCTTAATCCCCTTTATCTTTTTCACCATCCCCCCACCACACTCCCCTCTGGCAACTATCAGTTTGTTCTATGTATCTATGAGTCTGTTTATGTTTTGCTTTTTGTTTGTTTTAGATTCCATATACAAGTGAAATTATACAGTATTTGTCTTTTTCTGATTTATTTTACTTAATGTAATACCCTCTAGATCCATCCATGTTGTTGCAAATGGTACGATTTCATTCTTTTTTATTGCTGAGTAATATTCCATTGTATATATGTACCACAACTTCTTTATCCATTTGTCTATCATTGGACACTTAGGTTGTTCCCGTATCTTGGCTATAGTAAACAAGCATGTAGTGAACATAGGGGTGTATACATCTTTTCAAATTAGTACTTTTGTTTTATATGAATAGATACCCAGAAGTGGAATTGCTGGGTCATATGGTAGATCTATTTTTAATTTTTTGAAGAAACTTCATATCATTTGCCAGAGTGGCTGCACCAATTTACAATTCCGCTAACAGTGCACGAGAATTCCCTTTTCTCTATATCCTCACCACCACCTGTTATTTGTTGCCTTTTACATAATAGCCATTCTGACAGGTGTGAGGTGATAGATATCTCATTGCGGTTTTGATTTGCATTGCTCTGATGATTAGTGATGTTGAGCATCTTTTTATATATCTGTTGGCCATCTGTATGTCTTCTTTGGGAAAACAAGATTCAAATTTGCAAAATTAATCAGGGCATGGCCAGTCTCTGAACCCAGCACCAGCTGGCTCCAAAGCCCGTACAGTTTTTCTGTACCAGTGTGCCTCATATCTGGCTACATAGTAGTATGTCCTGGGAGTTAAAAAACACCACTACCCCTGTTTCATACCCAGAGACTCTGAAGGAATTGGTCTGGGCTGGAGCCAGGGTATCAGCGTTTTAAAGAAACTCACTCAGTGATTCTACAAGAAGCTAGGGTTAAGGACTGCTGGGGTTACACCATACCACCCACAAAGTTACAATCCCACTATAATTCACATACATTCACCTGAACCACATAGGTCACAATGAGCAAATATGACATTTATACTGAGGGACATACCAGAAAAAGTGGATGTCCTCGAACGTTATCAATACTTTCTAAGAACGCCTCATGCATTAGGAATTCCACAGAGAGATTTTTGGATTTTACTGGTCTCTCTCTCTCTCATTCTCTCTCTCTCTCATTCTAATTCAACAAGCAACTTAAGATATTTCATTTTTTAAATTTATCTATCTATCTATCTATCTATCTATCTATCTATTTATTTATTTATTTATTTTTAATGCCTACAGCACGTGGCATTCCTAAGTGGTCTCCCATCCAAATACTAACCAGGCCTGACCCAACTTAGCTTCCGAGATTAGACGAGATCGGGCACGTTCAGGGTGGCACAGCTGTAGATATTTTTAAAAAGTTCATTGAACTATATTCTGGAAGTGGTTGAATTGTACCAAACTTGTTCAAGGAACTCAAGAAAGGAAACGATCAAATGAAGCTGTATCTTTGACCACAGGGTCAAAAATTGAATTAAAGTTTAAAACTTAGACATTTCCAATGGTTAATTTCTTTTGTTCATTTTCACAATCTTAAAACTCTTATCTGATTGGAATTTTGTTTGTTTCAATCACTAGATCCTAGCTATTTTCCTGGCAAATCGTTCTGATGCTGCAGAGGTCTATTCTGTAGGTGAAAAATGCTAAAATCTCAATGATATCAAATGTGTACTTATATTTGAATCAGAACTAACTTCTTCATAAAACTTTTTGCTTTTTTGGTGCTGTGGGTACTTTCTTTTGACACATTGATATGATTACCTTCTCCCATGGCTATGGGGGCTATTTATAAGGCACAAAAATTTTCAACTCCCCCCATCAAGAAAAACCTCCAAAAAACACCTCTCATAATCTAAGAGTTAAATGATGTAAGCAATATGGTTGTTGTTAGAAATATTAATGCTTGTTGGAGGAAATGCTCCAAAACGTTAACAATGGCCATCCCTGTTGATTAGAGGTACATGTAAAAAATATCCAAACTAACCCCAAAAACTCTTTTGAGATTTTTATAAACTGTTTATATTTGCGATCCTGTTTATCATTTTCTTCCAAGACAATAGCTCTGAGTCATTTTCAGGAGTCTCTTTCTTTTTCTTTCTTTTCTTTTCTTTTCTTTTTTTTTTTTAACATTTACATCTTAGTTCAATGACTTGCTCTAATAAAAGCCTTTTATTTTAAACATATGGGAGTCGAGATTAAAAACACTAACATTTTTGCTGAAAATCCTTTAAAATGAACAAATATGCTTTTAGAGCTTTCTCAGACTTGAATTTCTTTGAACTACTCTATGTGTGTATTTTTTTTACCTGATACTGATTCCAGGTTTTATTGAAGAAATAAAAGCTGGAGTATTATGTGTGGTTTAACAAGAAAGAAGATAAGTGAAAATAGGGAGGTTGAAATCCAGCAAAAAGCTTTCAACATCAAGCAATGTCAGCCAAAATGCCTGTGGTTGGTCCTGGTCATGTGACCTGGAGTAGTCACTTCACCTCATTTACCTCAGTTTTTCATCTGCAGAATGGAACTAATATTTGGTAACTTCCTGATAGAATTGCTGTGAGGATTAAATCAGTTAACATACGTAAAATGCTTAGGACACTATCTGGCACATGGACCACATTTTAAATGCTCAATACAATAATAATAGCTCAATATTATTATTATTATTATTATTAATGGAATAGATACTTAGATCAATGATAGAACTAGTAAAATTGCAAAGTCTGAAGTGGAAAACATGTTTTTTAAAAAAATATTTTATTTCATTTTATTGAGTTTTTATAAGCAAGAAGGGAGTGGGGAGTAGAGAGTAGCAGAGTGACTACTTCTTTTCCTTGCTTCGGTGGTGCCATACAAAAACTCAGTTACTTTGTTTTTTAAATCTCTGGATGCTGTCCTGGGAACTTCAATAGATACTAAAGATAGTTTCAGAATTATGTCCTCCTGACCAGAAGTGTACTCTCCTGGCCAGGACCGTAGCTTAGGATTTTAGCAAGAAATCATACTCCGAGGCTGGACTTAGAAATTGCAAAGATTTTTTACACAGGGGCATAGAAAGGTTGCAGCCAATTATCTTCCCTCCCTCCCTCCTTCCCCACCATCTTTCCTCTTCCCTTCTTTCTTTTTTTCTCTTTTTTATCATTCTCTTCCTTTAAAAAATTTATTAATTCCAAGAAAAAACTTCCTCATATAAAATTACCAACTGATAAGAGAAAAGCATTAAATAAGAAGAGAATAAAAACATGAGAATAAGTTATTAAAAAGTAACTAAAAATTTAATTATGTTGTTAATGTGGTAAATAGCACAAACTGCTTGCTCAATATTGCTGTTCTGCTCTCTGTATACTAGTACTGTGGGGACCTCCCTGGGAGATGTAGCCCCAAAATGTGTACACGGAGCTTATTTCTTGAATTTCCTTCTCCTCATAGTCCTCAGGGAGCTCTCCTTCAGTGTGCTCTGGTGTGTGTGTGTGTGTGTGTGTGTGTGTGTGTGTGTGTGTGTGTGTGAGACAGAGAGTTGTTGCTGGCTCTTTCAAATAGGATTTCTCCCCCTGTTCCAGCTTGGAGGTCTCCTCAGAGCCCTTGGCCTTTGAAGGAGTAAATTTCTTACATCTCTATCGGCTTTTGCTTAACTACTGCATTAGATTACAACACTTGTTCCAGCCAAAGAAAATATTAGAAAAAAAATTATTTTCAAAAACACTCCCTATGTCTTCTTCTCTTATAACTTGGACCACATTTTGAGTGAGCACAGTTAATCAGAAGGCATTCTTTCTTTGGCTGTAAGTTCAGAAGTCTTGTCTTCATTATAGAACAGCCCCATGCAAGCCTCAAACTGTTTATACTTCACTTTTATGTCTTTCGATTCACTGAGTATATTATTCTTAAATCATTTATTCAAATTCTTAACTGTTTTCTTTAACTTTTGCCTCTATACCTTGGTATCGCCTCTGCCCTAAAGCTAATACTTGTTTTCTTCTTAATGAAATGCAGTCGACCTAAATGATTCTGTTTCTGCTTGTATTTCCCCTAATACAGATTATTCTTTTAATGACTTACAGTTTGGGGCTTGCCACCTACCGTAGATAGAGCAACCTATATGTCATTGCCCATGTCTGTGTAGAGGACTGGTAAATCAGATTAGTCACAATTAAGTAATTGTGTAACGACACCAGGAACCAAGAAAAAGACCTTTAAGATGTTGGATGAAGCCCTCTATTATTAGAATACAGATTTGGGAGTCTGGATGGCTCTCAGAAATAAATTAGGTTTACCTAGACATTCTCTAGATAAAGAAACCAAAGACCCAGATGGTTACTTTTCTTGGCCAAGTGCCACATGAGTAGTTAGTGGTAAAGTAGAACTAAAGTTTAAGCCCCCTGACACTTCCTAGTGTAGCACTTTCATTCATTCATTCATTCATTCATTCATATCTTCCTTCTATTTTTCCTTTCTTCTCACAATATTTACTCATGCCTATTATGTACTTGTTTCATAATAAACAAGAGACCAATAGTAATTTATTTTTGGAATTGAAAAACCTAGGCAACATATGGTCTGACAGATAGGAGACTGCTAAATGGACACACAGAAACAGAGTATTTGAAATAGGCACTACCGTGGAAAATCTTATTTGCGTGGTCATTGCTACTACAGCATAAAGCTCTCAGTGTAACCCATACCACACCCGTTTACTGTAATCACGATCCACAACGAGGCAAGAAGAATGAAGGGACAATACAAAAGTACACATGTACTTTCAAACTCATACACAGAGATGGAGCTGCCTCAGATGTAATTCAGCAGGCAATTAGTACACTGACATTTTGGCAAAATTTCCATGCATTTCCATAAATCCCTTTTAGATTCTTCTTCCTTCCAACTCAGCAAGACGATCACATTTTTCTGGGCCTCAGACAAACAATAGCGTCCAAATGATATTTCAGATCCCCGCCCCCGCCCCCTCGCCCCCCAATGAGGCTCAACTGGGCTGGGAGAAAGGAAGGTCATCATATGCCCTGTGGTCTTTGTGCATGGCCTCACTGCCATTTTATAGCTGTCTTTGCCTCTTTATTTTACTTTGGGAGGCAAGAGTTGGCTAAACCTCACAAAGGAGATTTAGGATTAAGCCTCATCTTCTGCCTCTCCAACCTGTAACATCTTTCATCCTAACAAAGGTGGGAGGAGCCGAAGAGAAAGATGGGGCTAACCGGAGGAGGTCGAGGAGGAAACTGGGCAGACGATGGGGGGAAGGGGAGAGAGTGATCTTTTTAAAACTTGCTGTCCCTCTCGCCCTTATTTTTCCTTCACACAGAAGCACCATCTGTTCACAGACTTGATGCGTTTGCGTTTGTTTTCCATTCAGTAACAGCTTATGTAAGAAGCGGACTATGAAGTGAGCAAATATGTCACCGACTGGATCAGCGACTGTACTTTGTTCTTGCCCCTTAAAACTTTACAGCCGCAAGCTCTGCGCGGGTCCTGACCGGTCCTCACCTCCCGTGCCGGCCTTGATTAGCACCACGTGACTTTGATTAGCCCCTTTATGCTAAAGCCTCTCAGCGTTTATGCACTTCATTTATACTGTATTTTAAAGTATCATTAATGCTTCGGTGGTGCCATACAAAAACTCAGTTACTTTGTTTTTTAAATCTCTGGATGCTGCCCTGGGAACTTCAACAGATACTAAAGATAGTTTCAGAATTATGTCCTCCTGACCAGAAGTGTACTCTCCTGGCCAGGACCGTAGCTTAGGATTTTAGCAAGAAATCATACTCCGAGGCTGGACTTAGAAATTGCAAAGATTTTTTACACAGGGGCATAGAAAGGTTGCAGCCAATTATCTTCCCTCCCTCCCTCCTTCCCCACCATCTTTCCTCTTCCCTTCTGTCTTTTTTTCTCTTTTTTATCATTCTCTTCCTTTAAAAAATTTATTAATTCCAAGAAAAAACTTCCTCATATAAAATTACCAACTGATAAGAGAAAAGCATTAAATAAGAAGAGAATAAAAACATGAGAATAAGTTATTAAAAAGTAACTAAAAATTTAATTATGTTGTTAATGTGGTAAATAGCACAAACTGCTTGCTCAATATTGCTGTTCTGCTCTCTGTATACTAGTACTGTGGGGACCTCCCTGGGAGATGTAGCCCCAAAATGTGTACACGGAGCTTATTTCTTCAATTTCCTTCTCCTCATAGTCCTCAGGGAGCTCTCCTTCAGTGTGCTCTGGTGTGTGTGTGTGTGTGTGTGTGTGTGTGTGTGTGTGTGACAGAGAGTTGTTGCTGGCTCTTTCGAATAGGATTTCTCCCCCTGTTCCTCAGAGCCCTTGGCCTTTGAAGGAGTAAATTTCTTACATCTCTATCGGCTTTTGCTTAACTACTGCATTAGATTACAACACTTGTTCCAGCCAAAGAAAATATTAGAAAAAAAATTATTTTCAAAAACACTCCCTATGTCTTCTTCTCTTATAACTTGGACCACATTTTGAGTGAGCACAGTTAATCAGAAGGCATTCTTTCTTTGGCTGTAAGTTCAGAAGTCTTGTCTTCATTATAGAACAGCCCCATGCAAGCCTCAAACTGTTTATACTTCACTTTTATGTCTTTCGATTCACTGAGTATATTATTCTTAAATCATTTATTCAAATTCTTAACTGTTTTCTTTAACTTTTGCCTCTATACCTTGGTATCGCCTCTGCCCTAAAGCTAATACTTGTTTTCTTCTTAATGAAATGCAGTCGACCTAAATGATTCTGTTTCTGCTTGTATTTCCCCTAATACAGATTATTCTTTTAATGACTTACAGTTTGGGGCTTGCCACCTACCGTAGATAGAGCAACCTATATGTCATTGCCCATGTCTGTGTAGAGGACTGGTAAATCAGATTAGTCACAATTAAGTAATTGTGTAACGACACCAGGAACCAAGAAAAAGACCTTTAAGATGTTGGATGAAGCCCTCTATTATTAGAATACAGATTTGGGAGTCTGGATGGCTCTCAGAAATAAATTAGGTTTACCTAGACATTCTCTAGATAAAGAAACCAAAGACCCAGATGGTTACTTTTCTTGGCCAAGTGCCACATGAGTAGTTAGTGGTAAAGTAGAACTAAAGTTTAAGCCCCCTGACACTTCCTAGTGTAGCACTTTCATTCATTCATTCATTCATTCATTCATATCTTCCTTCTATTTTTCCTTTCTTCTCACAATATTTACTCATGCCTATTATGTACTTGTTTCATAATAAACAAGAGACCAATAGTAATTTATTTTTGGAATTGAAAAACCTAGGCAACATATGGTCTGACAGATAGGAGACTGCTAAATGGACACACAGAAACAGAGTATTTGAAATAGGCACTACCGTGGAAAATCTTATTTGCGTGGTCATTGCTACTAGAGCATAAAGCTCTCAGTGTAACCCATACCACACCCGTTTACTGTAATCACGATCCACAACGAGGCAAGAAGAATGAAGGGACAATACAAAAGTACACATGTACTTTCAAACTCATACACAGAGATGGAGCTGCCTCAGATGTAATTCAGCAGGCAATTAGTACACTGACATTTTGGCAAAATTTCCATGCATTTCCATAAATCCCTTTTAGATTCTCCTTCCTTCCAACACAGCAAGACGATCTCATTTTTCTGGGCCTCAGACAAACAATAGCGTCCAAATGATATTCCAGATCCCCGCCCCCGCCCCCTCGCCCCCCAATGAGGCTCAACTGGGCTGGGAGAAAGGAAGGTCATCATATGCCCTGTGGTCTTTGTGCATGGCCTCACTGCCATTTTATAGCTGTCTTTGCCTCTTTATTTTACTTTGGGAGGCAAGAGTTGGCTAAACCTCACAAAGGAGATTTAGGATTAAGCCTCATCTTCTGCCTCTCCAACCTGTAACATCTTTCATCCTAACAAAGGTGGGAGGAGCCGAAGAGAAAGATGGGGCTAACCGGAGGAGGTCGAGGAGGAAACTGGGCAGACGATGGGGGGAAGGGGAGAGAGTGATCTTTTTAAAACTTGCTGTCCCTCTCGCCCTTATTTTTCCTTCACACAGAAGCACCATCTGTTCACAGACTTGATGCGTTTGCGTTTGTTTTCCATTCAGTAACAGCTTATGTAAGAAGCGGACTATGAAGTGAGCAAATATGCCACCGACTGGATCAGCGACTGTACTTTGTTCTTGCCCCTTAAAACTTTACAGCCGCAAGCTCTGCGCGGGTCCTGACCGGTCCTCACCTCCCGTGCCGGCCTTGATTAGCACCACGTGACTTTGATTAGCCCCTTTATGCTAAAGCCTCTCAGCGTTTATGCACTTCATTTATACTGTATTTTAAAGTATCATTAAATGATGTTTTCAACAATTTTTTTTTCTAGTGCGCTAGCCTAACGAGAGCACAAACAATTTGAGAATAGGAAATTTGCCATATTCCCCTTTCTCTGGTTAACCAGAGTCAATTCTATAACACACAGACATATTGGCAGAATTTCCAGGCACTGTGTTATATATGCAAGAGTTATTTGATCATACTTTCAAAACTAACAGGTGAGAATAAATCATAAGAGAAATGGTCAGAGACATCAGAATATCACCTTTTGCTGTCTCAAAAAAAAAAAAAAGATACACTATCTTTGACTTTTCTAGATATCCTTGAAGAAATGATCCCGATATAATGATCTTCACACTGGGCCATGATACGTCCCGGTTATGTGACTCTGATATGCAAAAAGGGCCACATATCATTCCATGGAGCTGATATACTTGAGATTACATTCCTAATTGCCATTGGACATTTTAGTTATTTAAAATTTTTCAGTTATAAATAATACTGGGTAAATATCTTTGAGCATGAAACTTTTTCTGTTTTTAGAATTATTTTCTTAGACTACATTCTGAGAAGTGGAATTACAAAATCAAACTAGTGACAATTTGAATTTAACCTTCAAACTATACCGCTTAACAAAAGTTTACTGTGTTAAGTAGAGATATGAAAGTCAGGACCACGGATTCATTATTGCATTTATACGTTTTCATTCATATACATCACTTAACTAGAATTTTCATCTGTCAAAATTTAATGTTTATTTATTGGAAGTACCTTAAAATCTAGGAATATAAATTGCTATTAAAGTTATTCCTTATTTTCCTTAGGAACTCAGTGAACACTTAAACACCCCGGTAGAGAAAACGAGTGAGCAGGTTAGAGTATTTTACTTCCAATTTGAGTGTACTATTTTGGTATTATAATATATTGTGTTCATACCATAAATTCCAGGTAGCAAATTATAAAAATGCAATAAAGAAATGTCAAATTTTAAACTCTAAATGTCAAAAATTAATAATTATATACTGATAGCTTTAAAGAGCCAAATTTAACTCTAATATAATTTTTGATGCCATTTCATTTTTTCCTTGACAATTTTTACTGTTTTAAAATTTTAATTAAATTTTAAATGTCCATTTTCTTTTCTTTTCTTTTTATATTTTAAAATTATTTTAATTTTTTCCAATAGTAAGTCATAAATATTTTGCACTGTATCTTCACCGCCCATAGTTAGATTTCTTTCTGTCACCACATATTTGACCCTTTTTATCCCATCTACCTCCCTTCTCCCCCTTACCCTCTAGTCTATTGTCCACGTCTATGAGTCTCTGTTTGTTTGTCAAGTTTGTTTGTTGTTTTTAGGTTTATATCCCACATATGTGTGATATCATGTGGTTTTCAACTTTTTCTGTCTAGCTTATTTAACTTAGCATGATTATCTCAAGGTCCATCTACATTGTCACAAACGGCAGTATTTCATCTCTTCTTACAGCTGAGTAAATATTCCATCGTATATATATCGAATGTCCATTTTAAATTGAAATCTGCATGGCAATTGAACGACTTGCGATACTCAAACTTTTTCTTGAGTTAATGCACCCAATTGCCTTGTGTTGATAATGTACACTTCTTGGTTAATAATTTCTCTTTTATTTTTCTTGAGCATAAACATTGTTTTGTTTGAATGGAGCTTTTATTTTTCACTCAAAATTATCTGCATATAACATATGTGCACAGGACAGTTTTAGTGAGGTATCACAGAGGCCAGGTTTCACCACAGACATGCTGCTGTATCACGGCGTCTCAGTTCCTATGTGTGCTGCTGGCACAAGCACACACTCTGACAACCTATTGATGAGCATAAAAATCCTTTAACTTCTCACAGAATGGCTTTAGCCATTCCAATGTAAAGTTTATACTCATTAATGTAATAGCAAATATCAGACTGAAGATGATGATTTCTGGGCAAGATTGCGAATTTTCATTAAAACTCGTATTTTCCACGAGCTGACTTTTCTTGGATCTGCTCTAATTTCTTTCGAATTCTAAGTTGATGATAGTGTGCATGACTGAGATAGGGTTAACTAACACAGAGTTGGGTGAATTGTGGGAAAGCAACCTGGAGTATTATTTGTTTGGGGTGAGGAAATGCAGACTTTTAAAAATCATTCCTGTCCAGAAGTTACAGCACTTAAACTCAGGAGATCAGATGTGTCCCTAAATTCTTGTCTATGTCAGTTCAGAATGTAAATGCAGTGACATCGCAGGCTCAGCTCCTATGGGAAACCAGAATCATCACTTGGTGTCACTCACACACTCACAGATTTCTTTTACTTTTCCAAAAGTCTGGAAAAACAGAACCACTATTCACTACATCCATCCTGGGCTGGTGAGAGTATGAATTCCTGCTGTTTATCTTCCTGTGCAAAGCATCTCTTTGTCCTCTTTTGATGATGGCTCACAGAAGGTATTCCAGACTTCTCTGTTCTGCTTAAGCCCCCAGGCCCTTAGATCCCAGCACACTACTTCACCTCCTCTTTTGCTAATGAGATTTAAGCCAACCAGAAGAAGTTCCCACATCTACCCTCCCCTTAGGGGTATTCTTTCCTTCTAATTATCACTCATTTTTGCTCACAGTCTCAGGCAAAGAGCTGTCCGTTCACCTCATCAAGGCTAACCAACCACTGCCCTCAGCCACACCGCCTCCCCCACCCCACCTCCCAGGGCTCCCTTTTCCCTCAATTAACTCTTTTTCCACTTGGCTTTTTCAGTCTTTTCTTCTTCACTGGTTTCTTCCCCTTAACTCTAAATACTTACAAGTCACTCTTTGCTTGCCTCCACTCTCCTCGTCATTGCGATTCTTGCTCAGACTACTAGAGAGTCTGAACCCCTTATTTAACTCTCTGAATCTTGGTTTTCTCATCCGTGAAGTGCTGATGCCTCACAGTACTGTAGTGAATGAAAAATGAAACCGATTCAACGAGATAATCAGATAATGTGTTATTTACTGATCTTTTATTCTTGAAGTTAGAATGCTTCTGTAGTGACCAAACGTAAATGGCTCTCTCCCTACAAAACTCCTTTCTTTACAGGGGAGGGGAAGATAGGAAGGAAGGAGCCTCAAGTACAAAGCCCCACTCCCCTAAATCCCTCCTCTCCTATTTGTCCATTGTTGTGATAATATGTGTGAGATGATGCAGGAGCAGGCACTTTGAGAACCGTAGAGGATGAGGCACTTACAGGGTGTTTGTTGTTGGGGACCCTGTTGCAAGGTAAAGCCATCTCGCCTGACCTGCAAAGCTGTCTATTCTCTTACTCTTGTCATCTTGCTTTACTTCCTCCAATCGTTTCTCAGAAATAATCCTCTGCTTCAGCCAAGCTGCTGCCTTTCTGTGCCACCAACAGGCCTTTTCTCATACCAGCGGAGAATGTCTTTTACCTCCTGGATTGTCTTGCTGTCTAGACCCCTCGGCCTAGCTAAAGTTCCAGTTCCAACAGAAAACACCTCACAATTTCATTAGCTCACAGTCTTGTTTGTCATTCTTGCCCCAGGTATGGCAAAGTAAAGATATGGGTACACAAAAAATTGCAAAATACGAATACATAAATTTTAAAGGCCTTGGCTAAGAAATTCACAGAGCCACACCCAGGGAGTCAAGCAAAAACTGAGCTGATTCTCTCTCATATTCAAACCCTCATACACTGATTGAGGCCATAGAGAAAGGTGGTGTTTCAGGCATGCACTCCAGAACAGCCACAACAACATAAATATATAGCAGATTCACTAGGCATTTGTGTGTGTGTGTGTGTGTGTGTGTGTGTGTGTGCGTGCGCACGCGCCAGAGTGATGAATCTGCCAGCGAGTATATAGTTGTCTCTAAGTGACCTGCCCACAGGGCCTAATTTCTTTCATCAGTGGTTAATGGGGTAAAATTATCTCCTTCTTTGAAAGCTTGCAAGGAAAACAAAGACACTCCTTCTGGTCTGATGGCAACTGCCAAGTATTCTGTGGATTGGAAGGCCCATGCATACTCATCATTCAGAATTGTTTTTGGCAGGATGCAGCTAATTTATTCCTTGAAGAAGTGGTTAATACATGAGGCTGATCTTGTGCAGCTCCTGCTTCACAGGTCACTGTGTTAAGGTAGTATGGTCTGCCCATTGGTCAGATCAGGTAACTGAGGCTCCCACGAGTTAAAGGACTTGCTTGAGATAATAGAGTCAGTGAGGAGTGGTGGCAGGCCTGTCTCCAGAGTGCTGCCCTTTCCAATGCACCCAGATGTTAGGTCAGTTTTCTCCCTAGGCCTTCAATTAGGCAGTCTTGGACACATTAAGTTTGGTGTTTATATAGGAAGATAAAGTCTTAGATGAGCATATGTACTAGTTTGCTGGGGCTGCCATAACAAAATGCCACAGACAAGATGACTTAAACAACAGAAATGTATTTTTGTTGTTGTTGTTCTGGAGGCTGGAAATCCAAGATATAGATATCTGAAGAAATTGTTTCAGATACTTCTGAAACTTCTCCCCAAGGCTTGCAGAGGGCCTCTTGCTGTGGCCTTTCCTTGTACACGTGCACCCCTGGTATCTGTTTCTCTTCTTATATGGACAGCAGTTATATTGAATGAGGGCCTGCCTCATTACCTTATTTAACCTTAATTACCTCTTTAAAGGTCCTAATCTACAAATACAGTCACATTCTAAGGTACTTCACCATATGGATTTTGGGGAAGACACAATTCGGTCTTTAACAGCGTGAGAAAGGGAGAATCAGAATTTTTTTTTAAAAAATGAATACAAGTATTCTTATGACATTCACTGGAAAAGCTAAGCCATAGCAGTAGAGTCAATGCATGAAGACAACTGGACCTTCTCTGGGGCTAGGAGAATTCTTCAGGTGCTTGAATCAGTACATTCCCATTTTCTCCTTAGCTGGCTCAGGTTGGGTCTCAGTCACTTGGAATCAATAGTCATGACTACCATACTTGGGAAAAACCAAAGTGTTTAGGTTACCTTCTCTTCATCTTCTGCCCACCTATCTTTGGAGGTTTACTTCTTCCATGAAGCTTTTTCTCATTGTCCCAAATAGAATCGACTCTTCCTCCTTCTTTTGTGCCCAGGCAGCTTTCTATTTCTTCATTCTTACCTCCTCTCTTCTCGTGGTGCTTGTAATCCTTTGTGTACTTACTAGCTTACCCATCTATCCCCACCTAGAGGGTAAAGATTGGGTCTTCCTCTTATTTGTGTTCCCAGAGTTGGCACCAAGGTGCTTAGTATATGTTTGTTGATTGAATGGATAAATGAATAGACAGATGGATAAGTAGGATCACTATTCAGTGGGTACCTCCACGTGTCAGTTCTTTAATCAAGATTTCAAAGTTCAGAAATTCTGTGGACACTGAATTAATTTGGGGATTTGGGAGAGGTTTTGAGATGGTCTTGGGAACATGGGGTTCCTTTAGCGCTACTTTGAAGTCACCACAGGGTGACTAGGAGTTGGTTCAAGGCTGCACTTGACATTGGTAACTGTAAGCTTCCTTGGTTTGTTCAGAGTATGAAAGGATAGTGCTTCCTCGGGGGTCTCAGAGGCCAGCTTGGGGGCCAGATTTTCTCAGCAGTTATTCTTACTGGTGTAAGTTTGTTTTTTCCAAACTGCTTCTTTGATCTCGATGTTTCTCTCTCTC
This sequence comes from Pteropus vampyrus, assembly GCF_000151845.1. NCBI lineage: Eukaryota > Metazoa > Chordata > Mammalia > Chiroptera > Pteropodidae > Pteropus > Pteropus vampyrus. The sequence continues at coordinate 16,602,763 of NW_011888783.1, read as the reverse complement.
TCTCTCTCTCTCTCTCTCTCTCGCTCGCTCTCTCTCGCTCTCTCTCTCTCTCTCTCTCGCGCGCGCGCGCTCTCTCTCTCTCTCTCTCTCCCCCCTTCTCTTTCTTGCACATGCACACACACGTGCACACACACACACACCCTCATTTATGGCATTGCTTCTTTCTACCTGATATTTTTGGTCTTTTACATAGAGACCATGTGCTTTTTAATAGCAAGGGCCATATTTTATTCAGCTTTTCACACCCAGCACAGTGCCTGGAAGATGTGGAGTTAAATATGTTTTTGAATAAACTCTCTGTTCCCACATTTGGATTTTTCTAGTTTCTTCAGTTCAGATCTTTTACACAGCAGCTTCTAAAAGAATTCACAAGGTAAGTCATCGATTCCTTCATTTCCAGAAGAATTAAATTTTATATGTAATAACACTAAAGAAAATTGTGAATGAAAAGGAATCTACGCACAATACCACGGCTTTATGTTTAAATATGTATCCCTCCTCTGTGTGGAGAGACATCCATCAAGAAACATCGGTTGGTGGGACAATTCTTCCTTGTGTTGAGTGTCCAGTATATTGACCCCTCCTTCCAAATGCCAACAGGTCCATCAGTCATTGTGGAAAATAAAAAAATGCCAGTATAGTTAAGTTTTAAAAATATTAACTGCAAATGAGTTTTTCAGATTAAAAAAAATTTCTTCATAAAGTGCTTATTATTATTATCTTACCACTAAAAATGTTTGCCCCTCATTATTGTAAAAGTAATGTATACTTATTATGGAAAAGTCAGAAAAAAAAACAAAGAGAAATAAAAATATCCATTCTTCCACCCTTCCAATGTTAACCACTTTCGCATCTTAGTGTGTATAATTCCACTTTTCAATCCACATATGTATAAATAAAAGTAGTATTGCACTAGATGTTCTGTTTTGTAACTTGAATTTTCTCTTAAGAATGTATGGTGAACAGTTCTCCATTGCCAATAAAGACATTTCTCTAACACTATTTTTAATGACTGGCAGATTATTTTATCATCTGACAGTACCATAATTTATTTTCTCAATACCTTATTGCTAGAAATTTTGGTTGCTCTTGATGTTTATAATTATTAACAGTGCTACAATGAACCTCCTTATTATATCTGCAAGATCCATTATTGTTTACTTATGAGAAGCTCCTAGAGTAAAATATACATTTTAAAGTCTTTTGACACATACTGACAAATGCCCTTCCCCATAGACTTTAATTTGGGTTGCTTTTATAGTTTTTCTTGTAGCCATCATTCAATCTATAGATGCCATTGATAGACTTCAGTGGATGAAATCTAGTTCTTTACTGTGATCCTTCCTCAGAGTGACCTGTTTTGTTGTTTAAGGAACACCTTAAAATAATTAAGATACAAAAACACAAAATATTTTTTTAAAGTCAGAAAAAGTAGAAAACCCACAGAGAGTCTCACAGGCATGCCATAGAATCAACATAGTTGATCATATGTCTCTTTAAATGTTACTTATTACTACTTAAGAAGTAAATAACTTATTCTGAGTTAAAAACTGTGTGGTTAGTGGCCTTCGAACATAATGCCCCATGTAAGCTTCATGTAAGCTTTTGAAATATGGGACACCATCACTATTCATGAACATCCCTTGCTGGCAAGCCTGAGGCAGCCAGTATAATCAAGCCGATCACACATGTGCCTCCCGTGGAAGCTTCCAGAGCACAATCGTATAAGGCAAGCCTTGGACGCAAAGTCCTTATGCTCAGTTGACTCACAGCCCTACTTATCTCTATGTGAGGTCAAAATACAAATGCCAAAATTTCATTTTCTCTAATTTTCTATTTTTGCTAATTGCATTTACCTTGTTCTTTTCCTTTGTATACTACACACGTTTGACATTTTTAAAAAAAGGTGTTTTAGCCTCTGAATTTAAGCAAATTGGTCCACAGAACTCCCTAATGGGTAGTGAATTCTGAGTTAATATTCACTGTGTCCTAAATGTTAACACACTGTGAAAGTAGTTTGATTTTGCCTTGGCTCCAACTAATTTTAAATTGTATGTACAGAGTTACTTGCTTTTTTCCTTTAATGAGTCAGAATATCCGGTTCAATCTGGTCAGCTATTTCACTACTATTCTTTACACAGGACAATTATATTATACTGTTAATTTTAAAAGTAGAGAATTCATAGTAGATTTATGTTTGGGTAAGAGAACTATCTCTTCTGGGCCTTAAGTTCTAGAACACTGTCTTTAGTAAAAAAAGAGCCAATCAATCTCTGGAACTATTGGAGAATGTTCTTCATTTTAGTTTAAAAAAAGTTTGTTTATTTAACATCCTTTTAATGAGAAGGCATAGAGGACTGACAACTGACGTCAAGAGGATCAATCACAAAGTGTATAATATACCACTGACTTTAGGGTGATTCTGCAAAACAACGTCATGATACCTTATCAACACAGAAATCACGAAGGCAGTTACATCCAAGTAAATGACTTTTCTTTACACATTCATATTTTTTCTTGCCTTTAATCTCTCCTTTGGAATTCCCCCAGCACACTCAAAAATATCTACCACCATTTATATTGTCATTCTCGGCCATGAGAAATAATAATGGGCATTTCTATCAAGATGGTATTTTCGTTAGAACCACTGCTGATTCCTTATTTGTCAGAAAACTGTATGAACAATGTCTGGTATTAAACGTGTGTCCCAAATAGTCTAGATTCATCACTCTGGAGTTTCTCTCACAATTGTCTGGGGCCCCCTTTTTTTTTTTAAACCAGTCTTCTGCATATCTCGCTGGTCATTTGTTGCCTAATCAAGTTGTCTGGCCCTGGACCACTGCTCTGCTCTTCTGCCACTGCATGGTCAATTTCCTGTTCTATTGTTTCTCCCTGTCCTGCTTCAGCATGAATGTGCACACATACCCTTCCTGCAATTCCCACAGTAGACATTGAGATCAGGCAGTAACTTTTAAGTGTTGGGACTATGAGAAGTCAATTAAATCCTAGAGGCCAGGACTGCAGACAGGATTGCTTGCAATATCCATCACCTCATCTATCATTGGGATACCCACCTGGACTCCTTTATTCCTCTGTGAGCAATCATGTTGCAGGACCTACTTGTCTCCCTTAAGTGGGAGGCAGCCCTCCCCTTCCCCGACATAGCACGTTCATGTTTCCCTCACTGGAATGCAGACCCAACCTCTTACAGATCAAAAAAAGGGGAAAGTTTCTTCCTTTAATTAGATTTACCTTCTCTTTCCTTGCATAAAAACTGCTTCCCGAAGTTATGGTTACTTGAATACATTTATTTCTTTTAGGGATATCCCCACCTCTGTGACCTTGCCCTCTATCATATAAAAAACTTGAGAATTCAATGGTCTGATGTCATATATTTCCCAAAGTTTGGGTTAGTGGCTCAGGTTTGGGACTTTCAGAGAGGGGTCAAGGTTGGGCTCTGGCTATTCCAGTCTTCCAGCATGAGGGACTTATTATAGCCTATCTAGCCTATTTAGATTGCCTGAATTCATGTTGCGTAAGGAAATAGTTTTCCTAAGTGAAACCGAATCTGCAAAAGCATATGTCCCATTAAAAGCCACATCCAACTGATATTATTGAAAAAGATCCAACTTCCCAGTCAGCATCCTGGAGTCTGGTCTTTCCCAAGAATAGCAAGCGTACTCGCCTTACATTTGCACATCTCCGAGTGGTGGCTCTGGAAGAGTGTAGAGGCGGTGGTAGAAAAGAGGTCTATTGTCCATTGCTCTATTAGAAATATTCCCCCAAAAGCAAACCTCAGAAGGTTCTATGAATCAAATAAGTGTGAGAAATACTGAGAAAAACAAAGGTTTTTTTCAAATCATATAAGTCTCAGCAAACTTTTAATTTGCTCTGTCCTTTATACAACCTCCATGGATGGTATAATGTGTTTCTCAAACTTTTTGACCATTAATTCTTTTTCTCTTCAAAGAGTTACTTTTCTAGAATTCTAGTTAAGATTGGATAAAGATGAGACCCTTTACCTTCCTTGGTTAAGGACACATAGTTTACACCCTATTACTAAAATATGCTTAGAATTAAATTTCCAGCCTGCCCTAGGGAATAGAGAGAAATCCCAGAAATCCTGTGATCTGGCAACTTTAACAGCCTGAAACAATCTGTTCCACTCCAGATGGCTTTTGTCCAGGGAGCCCATATGGCATGGCAGACCCAGGCATCCAGGATCTCTGGTTTCCTACCTTGTTCTCTCGTTCTCTCCTTTCTTTCCTCATTCTGAAAAGTTTAGGCACATACACTTGAGAACTTTTTCCCTTTACCTATCATTTCAAAACCTTTCTTGATGGTTCACTAGATTTTTAAAAAGTATATTCCAGAAAGTTTTTGAGAGACAACTCTGTCACTATTATCAGACTTGAGAAGATTTAAAATTTTTTTTGGTGAGGCAACGTTCATGTAATTAATATCTGGTTTCTGG